>NW_006414204.1:4146-5514 GCF_000296735.1 Chrysochloris asiatica | reverse complement strand
ACCTAAAGCCCTAACAGCCCTAGCAGTAGACCTAGACTTAAAGCCCTAACAGCCCTAGCCTTACAACTAAAGCCCTAAATCCCTTACAGCAGTAGCCCTAGCCCTAAACCTAGCCCTAAAGCCCTACCCCTGTCCTTAGCCCTAAAGCCCTAACAGCCATAGCCGTAGCCATAGCCCTAAAGCCCTATAAACCCTAGTCCTATCCCTACACCTAAAGCCCTAACAGCCCTAGCACTAGACCTGGACTTAAAGCCCTAACAGCCCTAGCCTTACAACTAAAGCCCTAAATCCTTAACAGCAGAAGTCCTAGCCCTAAACCTAGCCCTAAAGCCCTATCCCTGTCTTTGGCCCTAAAGTCCTAACAGCCCTAGCCCTAGCCCTAGCCCTAAAGCCCTAGCAGCTCTAGCCCTATAGCCTTAACAGCCCTAACCCAAGCACTAGCCCTAAAGCCCTAACAGCACTGGCCCTAGCCATAAAGCCCTTGACCTAATGGCCTAGCCAAGCCATAGCCCTAAAGCCCTAGCCCTAGCCCTGTCCCTAAAGCCCTAAAAGCACTAGCTCTAATCCTAGACCTAAAGCCCTAACAGCCATAGCCATAGCCCTATTCCTAAAACCCTATAAGCCCTAGTCCTAACCATAGACCTAAAGCCCTAACAGCCCTAGCACAAGACCTAGACATAAAGCCCTAAAAACCATAGCCTTACACCTAAAGCCCTAAATCCCTTACAGCAGTAGCCCTAGCCCTGAACCTAGCCCTAAAGCCTGACCACTGTCCATAGCTCTGAAACCCTAACAGCCCTAGCACTAGACCTAGCACTAAAGCCCTAACAGCCCTAGACCTACCCCTAGCCCTAAAGACCTAACAGCTGTAGCCCTAGACCTAGCCCTAAATCACTAACAGGCCTAGACCAATCCCTAAAACCCTAGCCCTAAATCCTAAGCCCTAGCCACAACCCTAAAGCCCTAACAGCCCTAGACTTAGCATTGGCCTTAAAGTCCTAACAGGCCTAGCCCTAGCCCTAGCCCTAAAACCCTAAAAGGCCTAGGCCTAGCCCTAGCCCTAAAGCCCTAACAGCACTGGCCCAAGCCCTAAAGCCATTTACCTAATGCCCTAGCCCTAGACCAAGCCCTAAAGCCCTAGCCCTGGCCTTAGCCCTAAAGCCCTAACATCCCTAGCCCTAGCCCTAAAGCCCTAACAGCCCTAGACCTAGCCCTAAATCCCTAATATCCATAGTCCTAGCACTAGCCCTAAAGCCCGAACAGCCCTAGCCCTAAAACCCTAACAGTCGTAGCCCGGAACATAGACCTAAAGCCCTATCAGCCCTAGCCTTAGCTCTAAAGCCCTAACAGGCTAGCCCTATCCCTAAA
>NW_006414204.1:3574-4046 GCF_000296735.1 Chrysochloris asiatica | reverse complement strand
CCTTGCCCAAAAGACCTTGCCATAATGCCCTAGCACTAGACAAGGCCCTAAAGCCTTAACGCTAGCCCTAGCCCTAGCTCTAAAGCCCTAACAACCCTGGCACTAGCCCTAAAGCTCTAACAGCCCTAGCCCTAGCACTAACCCTAAAGCCCTAACAGCCCTAGACTAAGCATTATCCTTAAAGACCTAATAGGCCTAGCTCTAGCCCAAGTCCTAAAGCCCTATAAACCCTAGCCCTAATCCAAGCCCTAAAGCCCTATCAGTCCTAGCCCTAGTCCTAGCCCTAAAGCCATAACAGGCCTAGACCTACCCCTAAAGCCCTATAAGCTCTAGCCCTAAAGCCCTAATAGCCTTAGCCCTAGTCGTAAGCCCTAACAGCCCTACCTCTAGCCCTAAAACCCTAATAGCGCTAGACGTCGCCTTAAAACATTAACAGCCCTAGCCCTACGCCTAGCCCTAAACACCTAACAGC
>NW_006414204.1:0-1055 GCF_000296735.1 Chrysochloris asiatica | reverse complement strand
AAGCCCTAACAGGCTAGACCTAGCCCTAAAGCCCTTGCCTTAATGCCTTAGTCCTAGACCTGGTCCTAATGCCCTAACACCCCTAGCCCTAGCCCTAAATCCTAACAGCTCTAGCACTAGCCCTAAAGTCCTAAAAGCCCTAGCCCTAACCCTAAAGCCCTTAACCAAATGCCCTAGTCCTAGCCGTAAACCTAACCCTAAAGCCCTACCCCTGTCCTTAGCCCTAAAGCCCTAACAGCCATACCCCTAGCCATAGCCCGAAAGCCCTATAAGCCCTAGTCTTAACCCTAGACCTAAAGCCCTAACAGCCGTAGCCCTAGCACTAGTCCTAAAGCCCTAACAGCACTGGCACTAGCCTTAAAGCCCTACAGCCCTAGCCCTAGCACTAACCCTAAAGCCCTAATATCCCTAGACTAAGCATTAGCCTTAAAGACCTAATAGGCCTAGCTCTAGCCCAAGCCAAGAAGCCCTATAAAACCTCGCCCTAACCCAAGCCCTAAAGCCCTATCAGACCTAGCCCTAGTCCTAGCCCTAAAGCCATAACACCCCTAAGCCTAGCACTAAAGCCCTATCATCTCTAGCCCTAAAGCCCTAATAGCCCGAACCCTAGCCCTAAGCCATAACAGCCCTACCCTTAGCCCTAAAACCCTAATAGCGCTATACCTAGCCTTAAAGCCCTAACAGCCCTAGCCCTACCCCTAGCCCTAAAGACCTAACAGCTGTAGCCCTAGCACTAGCCCTAAAGCACTAACAGGCCTTGACCTACCCCTAAATCCCAAGCCCCAAAACCTTAGCCCTAGCCAAGCCCTAAAGCCCTAAAAGCCGTAGACTTAGCAATAATCAAAAGGCCTAACAGGCCTAGCCCTAACCCAAGTCCTAAAGCCCTTTAAGCCCTACCCTAGCCCTAGCCCAAAAGACCTAACAGTCCTAGCCCTAGCCCTAGACCTAAACCCCTAATAGCCCTGGCACTAGCCCTAAAGCTCTAACAGCCCTAGCCCTAGCACTAACCCTAAAGCCCTAACAGCCCTAGACTAAGCATTAGCCTTAAAGACCTA
>NW_006414203.1:4695-5344 GCF_000296735.1 Chrysochloris asiatica | reverse complement strand
CCCAACGAGATGGATTGGCCAAGTGGCAGCATCGATGGACTCAAGCGTGGCAAGAATAGTGAGGTTGGCCCAGGATCAGACATTGTTTCGTTCTGCTATGCATGGGGTTGCTATGAGTTGGTTCTGACTCAATGGCATCTGACAACAACAACAACAATGGTTTAATCTGCTACACTGCAAGGTCGGTTTGAACTGAAAGGTCGGTAGTTCAAGCTCACCAGCCTCTCCTTGGAAACCCTATACAGGGTCACTATAAATCAGAACCAACTTAACGGCACATAACAACAACAACATCTTTGAATCTAGTTCTTATCAGTTTCTAGACAAGTATCAGCCATGATCTACTTGAATGTGGCCTTTATTTGTAATCTCTATTCTTTTCTGTTGGGACTAGGATTAAATACTTGCTTTATCTTCTTTTTGTATCCTCCATATCTCTTTCTTTTTTATATCTTTCACTTTTTAATTTGTATGTATTCTGTATTAGTTTTCAAATTTACCACAGTGTTCCTTAAACTTGTTATCTATGTCTAATTATAAGCACTCAATAACAACAATTTGCTGCATAACCTGTTCATTCATTTATCAAGAATTTAAAAAATTCAATAATACTTTTCAGTTCTAAAATTATATTTATTTTCTTCATAGA
>NW_006414203.1:2064-4190 GCF_000296735.1 Chrysochloris asiatica | reverse complement strand
TGCACATCTCAATTCTGGTGACTAGAGGGGGTGCATGAGTGAGTTCACACCTTCCCCCACCAGAGGGTTCTACTTGGATGTGCATGGATTTTCTCAAAATTTTAGAGGAATAGTTACCACTTAAAACAAAATGGCAGCAGTCACCACTTAAAACCACAGCCATCCCTGAACTGTTTATCAGTAGGAAAAATGCTAGAACAGGGATTGTGAAGTGGGAGAGACATGGACTAAAAACAACAGGGTCAAAAATTAAATCCTGAGTTACATCATAACCACCAACAGTGACATCTTGAAATTTCTCAAGTGGCCTTGAAAGCAAGAGGCTGTAAGAGGATATTAAAGTCATACACATATTAGCCTACAGATTTTTAATTTTCTCTCTCTCACTTTTCTGCTTTTACAGACTACAGTATTCAGTCTGTCTTTTTTGCTGTTGCTTTTTTTTTTTTTTTTTTGGTTCCCTCTTTACCTTTAGGGGGTCTTTATCACCATATATTACTCTAGTCAAGCTACAATCACACCCTATAAAATTCCATAACCCAGGCAAGAACCAATACCAGATGCATGCAACATGTAGCCAGCCAACAACTGCGACAGTTACTCTGAGTTGAGTAATAGGAAGAGTAAAAAGGGAAGCCCATCTCCTGATCATATCTACCTGGAGGCAATCAGAAAGCATTAAAAAAATACCAAAACCCACATTCTTTTAAATATTAAGGCCACAGCTAACTACTGAATATGTCCCAAAACAGAAACAGATGACCACATCAGCACATGTCCAGAAACAAGATAAAGAGACTGAGACAAATGAGATGGAGGGAGACCTACACTCCATACTGGAAGGAGGGAAGGTGTTGGAAATGCCTGAGAAGGAATTCAGAAAAATTATTATAAAATGTTTCAAAACACTTTACAATGGAGTTGAGAAAAATAAGGAAGAAGTCAGGAAAGTGCTATAGGAACAATCAGATAAGATAAACACAGCATTGGAAACAATTCAAAACTTACAGAAAGAGGTCCAAATGATTAATAATGGAATATCAGAAATGGACAATACACTGAAAGGACAAAGGAGTAGAACTGAAGATATGGAAGCTAGAACTAGTAAGCTGGAAGACAAATCTCTCAATACTACTAAGATAGAAGTTCAAACAGAAAAAAGGATTTAAAAAATCTGAAGAAGGTCTAAGATTCATGTTGGACAACATGAAGAGGAATAACTTAAGTATTATCAGCATACTGGAACAGGAAGAATCACACAAGTCCGCAGAGGAGATAGTTGAAGAGCTTCTGGAAGAAAATTTTCCTAACATCTTGAATGATAAAGAGATAAGCATTCAAGAAGCTCAACGAACCCCAGAAAGAGTAGACCCCAAAAGAAAATCAGCGAGACATATAATCAAGCTCTCCAAAATAAAAAATAAGTAGACAATTCTGAAAACAGCTAGGGAAAAGAGAAATGTTACATACAAAGGCAAGCAAGTTAGATTAAGCTCAGACCTCTCAGCAGAAACCATGCAGGCAAGAAGGCAGTGGGGAGACATATACACAACACTGAAAGAAAAAAACTGCCAACCAAGATTCTTCTACCCAGGACAGCTGTCAATCAAATACAATGGTGCAATCAAAATATTCCAGGATGAACAGAAGCTAAGGGATTTTGCCAAAGCCAACCCAGTGATGAAAAACATCCTAAAGGGAGTTCTGTGAACTGAGAACCAACAAAAACAGACAACAACCAGAGATTGACATACATGGCAGCACCACCTGGAACTCAGTCAACAAATGGAAGAGTCAAGAACAGAACAAAAATATAAGAACAAATTCAGACAATCTGGGAGGACAGTCAATGATCAAAACAATTACAAAGTGAAAGAAGGTAAACACTTAGGAACAGAGATTTGGTGGTGAGAAGGTCAGATAGATTACAGGATAAAATAGACTGTATTAACTGGAGGGAAAAGTTAATGCGATATAAGGTAACCTCAAAGAAAATTAATACTCCACAACATGCCAAGAAAATGAAAATCCAAGGAGAACATGGAAACATTGAACTATGAGGAAACTGACAAGAAAGAACACAAAAACATGAACTCAGCACAGGAAGACAGAACAAAGATACCAGC
>NW_006414203.1:0-1375 GCF_000296735.1 Chrysochloris asiatica | reverse complement strand
CCAAGGAAATAAAGTCAAATACATGGAAACTGAATAACACCCTACTGAAAAGCATCTGGGTAGTAGAAGAAATAAAATGAATTCACAAATTTCCTAGAAACAAATGAGAATGAAAACACAACATATGATAATCTTTGGGACATGGCATAAACAGTGCTGAGAGGACAATTTATTGACATAAATACACACATTCAAAAAGAAGAAATAATCAAAATCAACACATTAACACAACATCTCCAACAACTAGAAACAGACCAGCAAAGTAAACCTACAGTCAACATAAGAAAGGAAATAATAAAGATTAGAGCAGAAATAAACAAGATAGAAAACAGGAAAACTATAGAAAGAATCAACAGTACAAGAAGCTGCTTCTTTGAAAGAATCTTAAAAATCGACAAACCATTGGCAAACCTAACAAAAGAAAGGAAGGAGAAAACACAAGTAACACGCATAAGAAATCACCTGGGTGATGTCACAACAGAAACAATAGAAATAAAAAAGATAGTAACAGAATATTATGAAGAGTTGGAGTTGTACTCCCGTAAATTTGAAAACCTAGAGGAGGTGGATACATTTTTAGAAAAGCACGACATACCTAAACTGACACAGAACGAAGCAGAAAACGTGAACAGTCCTATAACAAAGGGAGAAATTGACCAGGTCATCAAAAACTCCCAACAAAAAAAGTCCAAGTCCAGATGGCTTCACTGGTGAGTTTTACCACAGATTCAGGGATGAGAGCTCACCAATTCTACTCAAATTATTTCAGAATATAGAAGAGGGTGGAAAACTCCCTAATATATTCTATGAAGCAAGCATGACTCTCATACCAAAACCAATGAAGGGCAACACTAAGAAGGAAAATTATAGACCAAATTCCCTCATGAACACAGAGGCAAAATTTCTCAACAAATTCCTACCCAACAGAATTTAACAACACATAAAAAAAAATAATAATAATACATCATGACAAAGTGGGATTCTTACCAGGGATGCAAGTATGGTTCAACATCATAAAAACAATCAACATAATCCACTGTATAAATAAGAAAAAGGAAAAGAACCATATGATCATATCAATTGATGCAGAAAAGACATTTGACAAAATCCAACATCCATCCCTGATTAAAAAAACGCTCAACAAAGTAGGAATTGAAGGAAAATTATTCAACATAATTAAGAGCATACATACAAAACCAATAGCTAACATCACTTTCAATGGCGAGAAACTGAATGCTTCACTTTGAGAACAGGAACCAGGCAAGGATGCCCTTTATCACCACTCGTATTCAATATTGTTTTGGAAGTCTTAGCCATAACTATAAGGCAAACTAAAGAGATTAAGGGCATCCAACTTGGCAAAGAGGAAGTTAAA
>NW_006414202.1:5043-6067 GCF_000296735.1 Chrysochloris asiatica | reverse complement strand
TCAAATGGATCTTGGTTGAAAGTAGAGAATACAGAGAAACGCTTACTTGTTCTTTATTGATTATGCATAAACACTGGCCTGTGTTAATCATAAAAAAGCTATGGAGAACAAGGTAAAGAATAGGTATTCCAGAACACTTAATTGTGCTCATGAGAAGCCTGTACTTAAATAAACCAAGAGGCAGTCATTTGTACAGAACAAGGGAAAACTAAATGGGTTGTTATCAGGAAAGATACATGCCAGGGTTGTATTCTTTCACCATACTTCGTCAATCTATATGCCGAGCAAATAATCTGAGAATAGGTATTACATGAAGAAGAATGTGGCATCAAAATTGGAGGAAGATTCATTAACAACATGTGATCTGCAGATGATATGTCCTTGCTTTCTGAAAGCGAAGAGAATTTAAAATGGTTACTGAGGAAGATCAAAGACCACAGCCTGCAGCACTTGATAAATCTCATAACTGGACCAGTAAATAATATCATGATAAATGAAGAAAACATTGAAGATCAAAGACTTCATTTTGCTTGAATCCACAATCAATGGAACAAACAGTCAAGAAATCAGGTGATGTACTGCATTAGGCAAATCTGCTGCAATCAACCTCTTTAAAGTGTTAAAGAGTAAATATGTCACTTTGAGGACTATGTTTTGCCTGCCCCAAGCCATGCCATTTTCTTTTAACTTTTTATTGTGAATTGAGTGAAGGTTTACAAAGTAGATCATTGGTTTTACATTCAGCAAATCATATCTTTTGTTTCATTCCAATAATTGCAATCCCCTCCATGTACCAACAGTTAATAGCATTTACCTTTATTCACTTTAACTATTGCATTCCCCCCTGTGTCTCCCACTGCCTTCATCTTTCCCAGGCTAACCTCCCTCTTGTTGTATATGCCTGCCCTGGCCCCCATGTTCACAAGTGTCTACCCTTTACCACTGAATAATTTCCCTCCCCACACTTCTGCTGTGCATAAAGTCGCTATGGGTCGGTACCGACTCAATGGCACCTAACAACAAC
>NW_006414202.1:2440-3533 GCF_000296735.1 Chrysochloris asiatica | reverse complement strand
CCAACACAGATTTGCTTGTTTTTTTGGCGGTCCATGATATTTTAATGTTTCCTCAAGCACCATAAATCTAATGCATCAATTCTATAGTCTTCTTTATTCATTGCCCAACTTTCACATACATATGAGGTTATTGAAAATACCATGACTTGGATCAGGCAAGCCTTAGTCCTCAAACTGACATTTTTGCTCTTCAACACTTTTAAAAAGGTCTCATGCAGCAGATTTGCCTATTATAATACGTCATTTGATTTCTTGGCTGCTGCTTGAGTGTTGATGGTTGATCTGAGCAAAATGGAGTATTTGACAACTTCAATCTTTTCTCCATTGATGCAGATGTTGTTTATTGGTTCAGTGGTGAGGATTTTTGTTTTCTTTACATTAAGGTGCAACCCATACTGAAGGCTGAGTTGTCCTCTAATCTTTATCAGTCAGTATTTTGAGTCCTCTTTGCTTTCAATAAGCAAGGTTGTATCATCTGCATATTGTAGGTTGTTAATGTCTTCCTCCAATCCTGATGCCTTGTTTTTCTTTTGTAATCCAGGTTCTTTAATTACGTAACATATAGATTGAATAATTATAGTGTAAGTCTATAATCCTGGCACACATGTTTCGTAATTTTAAACCACTCAGTGTTCCCTTGTTCTCTTCGAACAACTGCCTCTTGGTCTACGTACAGGTTCTTTATGAGCAAAATGTAGAGTTCCAGAATACTCATACTTCACAATGTTGTCCATAGCTTGTCATGATCCACACAACTGAAGGCGTTTGCATAGATAATAATGTACAGGTAAACATTTTTCTGGCATTCTCTGCTTTCAGCCATATCCATCTGACATCACTAATTATATCCCACATTTCACGTTCTCGTCTGAATCTGGCTTGACCCTCTGGCAGTTCTCTGCCAATGTACTGTTGCAGTAATTTTTAAATTATCTTTAGAAAAATTTTACTTACATGTGACATTAATGATATTGTTAAATGATTTCCGCATTCTGTTGCGTCACTTCTCTTTGGAATGGACTCAAATATGGATGTTTTCTAATCAATTGGCCAGGTAGCTGTCTTTCAAAATTCTTGTCAGAGATGAGTGAGT
>NW_006414202.1:0-1190 GCF_000296735.1 Chrysochloris asiatica | reverse complement strand
TTCTGGTCTTTGGTCTTTAGTGTCTAATGCATCAAATCTGTTCTTCAGATGACATCTAAATTCAGGTGAGATATGTTCAAAGTCATATTTTGACTCCTGTGGACTTGTTTTAATTTTCTTCAGCTTTGACCTGGATTTGCATATGAGCAATTGATGGTCTATTATTACAAATTCTTTTAATTTCTGTTCATCTGGAAATGTGCTATTTTGTCATTGTATTGTAATAACAGCTTTTTGAGTATATGATTTTTTCCCTTCAGAATTTTGTGTATGTCATCCCATTTTCTTCTTTCCTGCATAGTTTCTGCTGAGAAATTAGAATCTAATCTTAGGCTAGGTAATGTGGAGGGTCAATGGAAAGGAAGAAGACTCCAGCAAGATAGATTTGCACAGTGGCAGCAGCAGTGGGCTCAAGTTTAACAACAATTGTGAGGATGGCATAGTACTGGGCAGTGTTTCATTCTGTTGTGCATAAAGTCACTCTGAGTGGGAACAGACCGAATGGAACCTAATAACAATAGGAACAAAATCTTATTGTTTCTTCTTTGTAGGTAACTTTTTGCTTGTTCCAAGCTCCTTTCAGGATTCTTTCCTTGTCTTTGGTAATGGAAAATTTAATTATGATATGTCTTGGCAATTTTCTTTTTTTTAGAAATTAGAAGTTTTTAATAGTGTTTGCCTATATTCATATAAACAGAGAAGTGTCTTTTTTGGCAATTTTCTTTTGAAATGTATCTTGTTTGGACTTCATTCCGTTTCTTGTACGCTTATCTTCCTGTTTTTCATGATGGTAGGGAAGTTTTATTCCAGCAAGTCTTCAACAATTTTCTCTGTGCTTTTTATTGTCTCTTCCTATGGATTTCAAATGTGTCCCACATAACTCAGGATTTTTTTCATTCTTTTTTCTGATTGTTCTTCTGGCATGTTAGTAGTAAAAGATTTATCTTCAAGTTCTAGGCTTCCATTGCTTTGAATCTACTTCTTGGCCCTTTCAGTTTTGAAATCCTGGTACTAACCTTTTGGATTTCTCTTTGCAGGTTTTGTATTTTTTCAAAGTTTGCATTTATTATGTGTTTGTTCTTGTAGTGTTTTTCTGAATTATTCTAAAGTGTTTATTGTGTTCTCCTGGCTTGCCTTGATCTTTCTGTCTTTGAAGGTACTTAAAAATCATTCTTTTGAATTCTTTTTCA
>NW_006414201.1:5719-6227 GCF_000296735.1 Chrysochloris asiatica | reverse complement strand
AATTATATTTAGACCATTTTAATTACAAAAAGAAATCCTGAAGTCTTCTTAAAACCAATCTTTTAGCTTAACAACTAAAGGATGTCTGCCTTGAGCACTGTGCTCATTTAAGAATTGTTGCTGTTGGTTCCAAATCATAGGGATCTGGTATAGGGTTTCCGAGGAGCGGCTGGTGAGTTTGTACCGCCAACCTTAAGCTTCAAACTGACTTTGCAGTCCAGCGCATTAATCCACACCAGGACTCCCATGTTTTACAAAGTAGAAGTGCTCCACGGGCTTTTCTCGGCTGTAATCTTTATGTCACCAGGTGTTACTCCACGGTATCATTTGTGGCGTTCTAGTCACTCCACATCCTCACCAATACTTGGTATTATTAGTATATTTGACTTTAACTTCTCTAAATAGGAGTCCTGGTGTGGCGCTATGGGTTAATGCGTCAGACTGCAAAGTTGTTTGAACTGCAAGGTCAGTGGTTCAAGCTCTACAGCTGCTCCTCAGAAACCCTATA
>NW_006414201.1:2822-3335 GCF_000296735.1 Chrysochloris asiatica | reverse complement strand
GCAGCAGATACACAAGATTCATTTGCTTTTTTCCAGTGGCCAGCCCGCGATACAACTGGTCACATTTCTCCTCACCTTCGTCACCTTGATAACTTTCGTCGTAATCAAGGCTGACCCCAGTGTGAAGCAGACAGATACAGACCAGGAGAAACCCGGAGCACACCATAGCTTCTCCTTCCAGGGACCAGTAGCTGACAAGATTCATCCTTCTCAGCAGTTTATAGCCCTGGGAACCAAACACACCGCTGCCTCCGCCCTCTGTTCCCTCCCCTCCTCCCCTCTCTGTGCTTCCTCCATTCTCCCTCAGGTCCTCTCCTCCCCTTCCTCCTTCTCATCTCCTTTCCCCCTGTTGCTTCCCGCCCCCCACCCCCGGCATATTTCTTCTTCATCTTTCTCTTCCTCTCTCTCCGATTTTCGCTTCCTGCTCTTTTCCCTGTAGCTCCTACTTCGGCCCCTTTTCTTCCTTCTCCCTGTATTTCTCTCCTTTCTTATCCTTCGCTTCTTCCTTTCTTT
>NW_006414201.1:0-695 GCF_000296735.1 Chrysochloris asiatica | reverse complement strand
GGTTGTGAGAATGCTGCAGGACCAGACAACGTTTTATTTTGTTGTGCATGGAGTTGCCATTACGTGGAGTCAAGTTGATCGCAGCATTAGGGTCAACGACTAAGAGGAAGCTCCTCAGAGAGGGATTGACATAGTGGCTTCAGAAGCCGCCATTGTGAGGATGGTGCAGAGTCAGGCAGGGTTTCATTCTGTTGTACACGGGGTCACCACGAGTTGGAACCAACTCTAGTGCACCAAGAGCTACTGGCTTGGTGGTGGGTTGTTGTTGTTGTTGGGGGGCAGGGGGGGCGAAAGAGATTTTTAATTATCAAAACATCTCCAGTTCCTTGTAGCTAAATATTCAGGAGAGCTTTCTCCTCCATTCATTAATCTTATTGTTCCTGATTCTAGTCCCAGCCAAACTCCTTGAAGATACGCCTGCTCGAGTTTTATGGGTACCATGAATATGCATGAGTTTATCCTGAACTTCCTTCACCATGGATGATCCATCCAGATGGCACCTGACTGTAATCACGTATTAAGAATACCCAGCACTCAGGACATCAAATGCCGCCCTAGGGGAGCATCAGTTTCAGTCCTTGAGACAGACTGAAATCAAAGCGGTTCTGACAATTTCCAGAAAATCCAAAGATCTTGGGAGCCCTCCTTGAGGACTCATTGAGAGAGAAAGGGTCAAGAAGAACACTCTCAAAGGT
>NW_006414200.1:0-5994 GCF_000296735.1 Chrysochloris asiatica | reverse complement strand
ATGGAGGGGATAATAATCAATGTAATGAAACAAGCTATATGAATGGTTGAATGTGAAGCTGATGATGTGCCCTGTAAATTTTCACTCAATCTAAAATAAAAACATTAAAAAAAAAAGAATGTTCATTCTTCTGGCAGTCCATAATCTGTTGAATTTCCTTTACCAACACCATCATTCAAAAACATTAGTTCTTCCTCAGTCTTCTTTAATTCATTGTCCTGCTTTCATATACATATGAAGAGACTGAAAATGCCATGACTGAATCAGATACGCGTTAATCATCAAGGTGATATTTTTGCTTTCTAAGACTTTAAAGAGATGTTTTCACACAAATTTCCTGATTACTACATGTTTTTTAATTTCTTTTTTTATTATTTTTGGTTTTTTTATGAGTAGAGGGTAGTAGAAAGGAGTTAAGGTTAAGAGTATGGCTAGGTCTAGGCTAGAACTAGGACTTTGTTTAGTATTAGAGTTATGATGAGAAGTAGGGTTAGTGCTAGAGATAGGGCTAGAAGTACAATTAGGTTTATTTTTATTTATTTATCTTATTTTTTCTTGAAATCTACTTTATTCCATCTTCTTCTAGAAGTTCTGTAACTGTATTATTTCATCCTTTTACTTTATGGGGTTTTTGTTTTGTTTTGTTTCAAGCTGGTATTTCTTGTTCCCTGTTTTCCATCTTGCAGGCTTGTTTCACTTTGGATACTACTATACCTGGGTTCTGAGTGATTTTGTCATATATGTTAGTCTCAGATTGTTATCTGCTATTGCTGGTTCTCTGTTCAAAGAACTCCTTTTAGTATTATTTGTAAATGTGGTCTTGTTTTTACAAATTATTTTAATTCCTACTTACTTGGAAATGTCCTGATTCCACTGATGTATGAGATGGAAATTTTGCTGGATATATGATTCTTAGTTGACAATTTTTTATCTTTCAGACTTTTATATATGTCATTCCATTGTCTTCTTGTATGCATGATTTCTGCTGGGAAATCAAAGATAAGTCTTATTAGTTTTCCTTTGTAGGTAAGTTTTCCTTTTTCCCAGGCTGTTCTCAGGATTCTGACCTTGTCTTTGGTTTTGAAAGTTTGATTATAATATGTCTTGGTGATGTTATTTTGGGGTCTATCCTGTTTCGAGTTTGTCCAACTTTTTGAATGCTTCTTGTTTTTCATGATATTAGGGAAGTTTCCTTTCACAATTTTCTATTTTTTTATCTTCTGTCTCAAATTTAAATTCCATATCAAGTATTTCTTATATATTCTCTAGTATTATATTTTCAGACTAGTTTGGTCATTTGCTTGAGTCACTCTGACCTGTTTATTCATGTAAGCTGAAACTGTCTGAGACATTGTGGGGTTATTGTATTTACAGTTAATTGATGATTGTATGTTCTCAGGAACTTACTACCTGTCTCCTGGTGGATGTCATAGAGACTGGAAGTGTGAAGATAGTTCTCTGCTCACTGTTTGTGTAGCATACTTCAGGGGTTCACGTGTCTACAGACATAGGGATGGTATGCTCAGCACTGAACTCCAGGCAGAGCAGAGGCTGTATAGAAGGAATTGTCACTGGCTACAGGACTGGTGAGGGCAGAGACTGGCCATGCCCTTAACTATCAGGAGAGTACGAGGAGCAAGAAGAACTGCATCCCCCTTGCCACCAACTTCCAACCATGTCTTGTTCCTCTAGCAACTCTAGCAATAGCCACCCACAGAAACTCAAGATGGCCATCCACTCTATGCCAACCAACAGCTTCTCCATTTTTCTTCTCTCTTGCTGCTCCTGTTCAGCTTCCTCTTCCAGTGGACTCAATCCACCTCTCTGTCTTATCCTCTGAAGTTCAGGGTTCCAGGATCACCATCCATATTTGTTTCACATGGTCCTCTATGTCCTTGTTGCAGAGGGTCTGCTCAGCATGTCTGCCACTCCATCACCTTGCCTTGGAACTCATTTAATTTCTTGACTGCTGCTTCCATGAACAATGATTGAGATCAAGACTAAAACTTTCAGTATGGCTTATACCTCAATATCAAGAAAACATAATTTCTCACAATTGGACCAATAAACAACATTATGATTAAAAGACAAATGACAGAAGTTGTCAAAGATTTCATTTTACTTGAGTCCACACAAGTCTACTAGATTGTGAACCACAAGGTATGCAGTTCGAACCCACCAGCTGCTCTATGGGAAAAAGGTGAAACTTTCTGCTCCTGCAAAGATTTCAAAAGCCTTGGAAACCTTATACATGGTCACTATGAGTCAGAACTGACTCAAATGTACTTAAAAACAGTAACAGCATACATGTGTTAAATCCATAAAAATTCATATTCCCAATAAGATTAATTCTACAGTATGCTAATTTTAAAATAAAATTAAAAAAGAGAGGATTTCCTAGGCTGAATTCTTCATGGAAACAGACTCTCACCTTTTTTCTCTCATGGAGTAGTGATGACTTCAAACCACTAACCTTTCAGTTAGCAGCCTAGTACTTAACCACTGTGCCAGCAGGCTTCCAGAAAAGATCAAAGTTTATTTTCCTTTCATATAAAATAAGTTCAGACATCCATGGATGATATGGAGGAAACTGGTTATCAAAGAGACAGACTTTGCTTTCTTCATCATCCTCTTTCACCATCTGTTAGATATGACCTTTGTCCTCCTTATCTAAAATGATTACTAAGGCACAAGCCATCACAGCTACATTTTAAAAAGTCGAATGAAGGAAAGGAAAAAGAGAAAAATAAGTCCCATCTTTTAAAGGAGCTTTTCCTGTGATTATGCTTTATTGGCCATAACTAAATCCCACATCCACAAGAGAAGCTGAGGAATGGAATCTATCATCTGGAAGGAGTTCTTACTACCAAGAAACCAGGGCAAATGAATATTGAAAATCAATATACCAACTTTGCCACAAGACCCCAATTTCTTTCTTTAGTTGAGGTCTCTCACTTAACCTTCTCGCTCATGCATTCAATTGCCTTATATGTATCCTAGTGATCATTCATAACCACCTCTACTTAAGCACATCCCCAAACCAAAATTCTTTAATGCACACTCCACACCATGAAGCCTGCTTTTCCTGCAGTCTTTATTTTAATAAAAATATAATGTTCTATCCAATTGCTCAGCCAAAAATGATTCATTTTGATTATTACCTGTTTTTTACTTCCATATTCAATCATTCAGCGAGGCTTGTCAGTCCTATCTTCAGAAGATGTCCTGACTCAGTCTGCAAGGGAAAGTAAAAAAGTATTGCTCCAAAATCATTAACACAAAATATTGAAACAAAGATATTAAAAGGTGACAAATTCTCCATCTTGGTCTAAACACTTCTGAACATTGTATTTCCATCTCCCTAGCCCTTCTCTGGAGAATTCTGGGGTCTTCAATTTATACCAAGTCAAAATGATAGTTTTAGCAATCTCAAGGGATCATGTTCCTTTTAAATGTTCTTTGAGTTTGGGAAACAAAAGCAAGTCTGAAGGGGCAAAAACAGAGATATGGGGTGGATGAGGTAAGGTTTCCCAATAAAAATTAACATAGGACCGCCCTTTCTGTCCTCAAAGAATGAGAGGGTACATGTTTGTGATGGAAAAAAAAATATCTTCAGTGCAAATTTCCTAGCTTTTTTCACACCAATGCAGTTACAATTTTCTTAGAACTTCCTCATAATAATTCTAATGACTGTCCTGTGATCTTTGAGAAAATCTGTCAAACTTACCATTTGGAATCCCAAAAATATGTCAGAAGTAACCTTCTGAGCTTACCTCTCTGCCTTGAATTTAACTGGCCCAGTAGATCCTCTATGAAGCCACTGCTTGGATTGAACCTTTTTTTTTTTTTTTTTTTACTTTATTGACGGCACTCTAAGACAGTGTATATTACAGAACTTCTCTGCAGCCATTCATTGATCACAGAGAGATATGTAAACGTGTTTTGTTTGGAATAAGCCCATGCATTTGTGAACTGGAAGTCTAGTATCAATACTTTTTCATTTACCCTCATATTTGTCTACCACGGCCATCTTAAGTCAAGTCACCATCATCCCTTATCTACATAATTGCAACAGCTTTCCAACTGGTCTCTTTGACTCTATGATCCACAAAGGAGTTGAATTCTTTTTAAATATCATTTCTGTACTTAAAATTTTCCAATATTTTCACTTAAAATACAACACGGTCTCCTTGCTTTGTCCCACAAAGCTCTACCCTACTAAGTCCCTTTCTACCTCTCCAACATCATCTCCTTAGACTCACTCCCTTATTCATCAAGCTCCATCCACACTTGAATATACCATGCTCTTTCCTGGCTCAGGATGTTTACATGTACTCTTCCCTCTACCTGGAACACTCTTCTTAGCTTCTTATCTTATCACTCTTCTTATTCAGGTATCACCTCAATTTTCTTTCTCAGAGTCATCTTTGTAGATGACCTGCCTATGGTAGGCCTCTCTCCCTTAACTCCAAGCATTCATCATCACATTGCACCATTCTATTTTCTTTACAGGACTTATAACTTATGTTTCATATGTCTTCTTATCTCTAAAGTTTAAGTTCGTGGGCAAAGACACAAGTCTGTCTATGATCTCCTCTGCAAAGTCTCAGTAGATGTTTGTGGAATAAAGGAAACATCTAAGTAAAGTTTCTTTTCAGGAATTGTGTTTTCTCAAATGAATGAATAAGGATTATACTTAGTGACCAGAAGTCCTTATACCCTATCCTTCTAAGCATCAAAGGGAGACAAATGAGGTTCAGAAACTTCACTATAAGTGATATCTTCCCACAAAAGTCCCCAAAAGAGATTCTCCTAAGAGCCTACAGTGTTTCCCAGGAAACACTAGGCCTGGAACAATTTCAGTTTCTCCCAGAAGTTAATCAATGGTCCACTACAATTTTACCTGGACCCAAACTTCCCTACTCATAAGTGAATCATCAAATTTGAAAATATTGGGTGCCTATAACACATATGGCGGATTGGGTAGACATGTAGTAAGGAACTCCATCAGCAATAACACAGACTACAGACCAAGCAGGCTCAGGGGATGGTGCTAGAACTCTGAACCACATATAAAGGAATATTTAGAAGTTTAGAAGGCTTACAGCTAGGTGAATTTGTAGCAGAATCAAGAAATCTGTTGCTTTCTAATTCAAGATACTCAGCTGCTCTCAGAGCTGCCATCTTGTGAGAGACCAAGCAGGGGAAGGATCAGAACAACAATGAATGCCTGACAGAACCACGGAGATAAAGGTGTGGACATTTTTTTTTTTTTTTTTCGGTATCTGTTCATTGGTCTCTCGCTGTCTGTGCACCTCCATTCTGGTGAATACAGGGGATGCCTGAGCGAATGAACACCCCACCCCCACCCTGGATGGTACTATATATATGCACACAAATCTTGAAATTTAAAGTGACAGTTTCCACTTAAAACCAGTTACCACTCATCTGTCAGTTTGTCGTACTGTGGTGGCTTAAGAGTTGCTGTAATTCTGAAAGCTATGCCACTGGTATTTTAAATACAAGCAGGGTCACCCATGGTGGACAGCTTTCAGATGAACTTCCAGAAGAAGACAGACAAGAAAGAAAGAGTGACAAACTACTTCTGAATAAGTAGTCATTGAAAATCTTATGAATAGCAGAGAAATACTGTAAGATATAGTGCCGGCAAATGAGCCCCTCAGGTTGGAAGGCACTCAAACTACGACTGGGGAAGAGCTGCTGCCTCAAAGTAGAGTTGACAGTGATGACGAGAATGGAATAAAGCCTGTGGAAGAAAAGCCCATGGGACCTTCATTTGATGATGGGGCACAACCTAAAATTAAGAGAAGCACCTGTAACATCGATTGAAAATCAGAACATGGAATGTACTAAGTATGAATCTGAGCAAATTGGAAGTTGTCAAAAATGAAATGGAATGCACAAACATCAATATCTTAGGCCTTAGTTAGCTGAAATGGACTGGTGTTGGGCACTTTGAATCTGACAACCACA
>NW_006414199.1:0-6134 GCF_000296735.1 Chrysochloris asiatica | reverse complement strand
TAACTATAAGCCTTCAAACATTTTAAATATTCCTTGATAATGTGGTTCAGAGTTTTGGAGCTCTGCCCTGAACCCATTTCATCTGGTATTCTGTTGTATTGCTGACAGAGAACTTCACTGCACCTGGACTTTATCCACCAGCAAGCCCCACCTCTAGTTTTCCCTTTTTTCTGAAGTTGAGTTCTCATTAATCATTTTATGTCTGTCATGTATACTTTTATTTGTAAACCTTTAATTTACAATTGAAACTAAAATGGTTATCACTCAATAAGCAATGCTGAATAGTTATTTTTTGATCAGTATTTCACTAAAGACAGTATGAACTCCATTTTTTGACATCTGATCCCAGACTTGGAACTAGACAGCCTATGCAAATGCATGAATCTTGAGATAAATATGCATATATATGTTGTTGTTAAGTGTCTTTGAGTCAGTTCTGATTCATAGTGACCCAGCATATGGCTTCTGAGGAGTAGCTGATGGGATTGAAATGCCACCTTGCAGTTAGAACCATCCTTGCTTCCAGTGTTTATCTTACAGTACCACACATACACACTGTTGTTGTTGTT
Organism: Chrysochloris asiatica; assembly: GCF_000296735.1. NCBI lineage: Eukaryota > Metazoa > Chordata > Mammalia > Afrosoricida > Chrysochloridae > Chrysochloris > Chrysochloris asiatica. Next base: position 5,565 of record NW_006414199.1, on the reverse strand, counting down.
AAGTGCCATCTAATTGGTACTGACTCATAGTGGCTTTTTGCATGACAGAATGAAAAACTGCTGAGTATTCACAATCATTACTACATTAGAGCCCACTGTTGCTGGCACTGTGCCAATCCATGTCATTGATGGTCTTCCTCTTTTTCACTGACCCACCACTTTACCAAACATGATGTTCTACACAAGGGAATGGTCCCACCTGATAATATTTCCAAAGTATAATTGACGAAGTCTCGTCATCCTGGCTTTTAAAAAGCATTCTGGCTATACTTCTTCCAACACAAATTTATTTGTTCTTCTAGCAGTCCACATTATTTTAATATTTTTCTCCAACACTGTAACTCAAATGCATCAATTCTTCTAAGCTCTTCCTTATCCACTGTCCAACATATGTGTTGTTGTGAGGTGTTGTCAAGAATAACATGTAAAATTTTGCAACAACAATAATTTTTTAAAAAAATGTAGGTTGCCATAGGTAGATATGTACATATGGATGTACACATGTCATCTATGGATGTGCACATGTGGTATATGGATGTATATGTTGTTGTTAAGTGCTGCCAAGTTAATTCTGACTCATAGTAACCCTATATAAGATTCCAAGTGAGCCTGACCAACCTAACTTGCAGTTCAAATGACTTTGCAGTCTGACATGTTAGCCCACAGCTCCACACCAGGACTCCACAGAAGTATGTAGATATGTATGTATGCATATGTATATATGTCATATGCAATATGTGGATGTGCATGCATAGTTATATCTGTAGACATATGTATATAAAAGTTTGTGTGTGCTACATATATATTCATATATATAATAAACCACATAGGAGGCACAGGTGTGTATGCCAACTATTTTACAGGATTTTTTATGGGTTTGAAGTCTTGGGAGCATAGTATCCTGGGACAACACTGCCAATTGTCATAATCATAGCATAGTTAAAAAATATAACGTTCTGCATCCTAGTTTGGTCAGTATGTCTGGAGTCTTAAGCCTGCAAGAGGTCATCTATTAGTCTCTACTTGTCTGGAACAAAGAGAATGAAGGAAACCAAAGACACAAAGACAAAACTCGTCAACAAGACTAATATTCCATGAGAACCATGGTCTTGTCTAACCTGAGATCAGAAGAATTAGATTGTGTGCGGCTAACAATACAGATTGTTCTGATCAGGGAAACAATGGAAAGACCTTGGAGAGAAAAGAAGAAAATATAAACTGAAACTCAAATTCCAAGAAAGGTCAGACTTCTGGGTCAATATATTTGACAACCTTCAGAGACAATCATTCTAACATATCCTTTGAACTTGGGAATGAATCTTCTCACAGTGGTCACCTTTCATCCAAATAAAAGATTGGCTTATGAAATGTAACCCATGAGTATTATGCTCCTTTAAAAAATCAACTGCATGAGAACAAGTAGTTAACATTTATCCTAAAACAATGATGAGAAGTTCAAGACAAGGAGGCTAGATTAATGGACAGAGAACAAATAGAATGAAAATAATGAGAATGCCAGCCCACTGTGACAAATGCAACCAAAGTCACTAAACAATTTATATAAAAATTGTTAAATAGCAACAAATATTTTTTTGTAAATGTTCATCTAATATGTTAAAAAAAACAACAACAACAGTATTTACAGGTTTTAGTGGTGGTGATCTAAGAATCAAGATTTAAGGAGATTTTTTCATTTCTTTTTAGACTTGTAGTATTTTACATAGCAGACATTTTTGGCAATAACTAATCAAAGCAATAAAGTTGATTTTATTTGGTAAAGAAAATATAATTGCAGCATTAAACCTACTGTGGTCTCAAGAACAATCAAGTTGGAGAAGTAAATATGTATAAACCAGCTTAAAAAACAAAACAGAGAAATAGAGATTTTAGGAATAAATGAGACATAGATCAAAAATCAAAATTGGATTAGATTTATTACAAGTGTGAGTAAAAATATCATAGAGTTATTTCTGCATAAACTTTGCCTTTATATTTATGTGTCTTACCTACATTCCACCTGCACTGGTACCACTTTCACACCCATTACAATAATTTAAAAGCTTTGCGTTTCTCATTAGAAATATAGTCACTCCACTCTTTGCTTTGAAATAGTCTTGCCTGGTTAAGTGTTGAAAATAGATTTCAAGTCATTTATGAGTTAATCAATAAGAATTGTCCTTATTGAAAACTATTTTTAAAATGTAGCCAAAACATGTTTATTACTGATCAGCAGTTTCTTGTTATTGCTCTGTCTTTGTCAATATAAACATTGATTAATCACAAGTGCAGTTTTGGCTAGCACGGATTGATTATCACATAAAGTAACAAGAATTGTACAACCATGTCAAAAGGAAGGAACAGTGCTATAGAATACTTGTAGGATATGCTGATCCATTCATATTAAAGGGTATATGCTGATTAACTCAGCAAAATAGAGAAAATGCAATCATGTAAATTCAATGTAAGAGAAGAAGTTGATTATTAAAAGATAATTTTGATGTGTACTTAATATATTCCAAACTTCTAATTCATATGGATTAAATTACCAACCTTGAAAAGATAACACATTTTTAATATGTTTTTATCGACTCCCATGTTAGTTCAGCTTTTCACTGTATTTATCTTTATTTTGAAAAGATTGCAAAGTAAGATGTTATTCATCCTTTTTCAGCACATGGCATATTATCACAAACTAATGGTATTAAAAGGAGCTCTGGTAACACAGTGGTTATGAGTTGGGCTGCAAATATCAAGGTCAGCTCATTTGAAACTACCAGTGGGAGAAAGATGAGGCTTTCTACTCCCATAAAGATTTACAGCCTCGGAAACCCTATACAGGGTAACTATGAATCGGAATGGACTCCATGCCACACCACCACCACAACCACCAGTGTATTGAAGAAAGAAGTCCATGTCAAACTGAAATCATTAGCAAAAAACATAGATTCCAGGAAATGAAGGAATATATTTGAAATGTTTCACCTAACTAATATAGTTCAGGAAGTACTCATTAATCTACTACCCCAAGAAATTCGAAAGACTACTTACCTGGCCAACAGATAGAATATGCCCATTCCAAATAAATGCAACCCTACAGTATCAAATAATATCACTAGTATCACATGTAAGTAGAATTTTGCTGACGATAATTCAACAATGTTTGTAGCAGTACATGAATAGGGAGCTGCCAGAAATTCAAGCTGGGTTCAGAAGAGGACATGGAACGAGGGATATTATTGTTGATGTCAGGTGGATCTTAGCTGAAAGCACAGAAGACCAGAAAGATGTTCACTTGTGTTTTACTGAGTACACAAAGGCATTTGTCTGTGTGGATAACAGCACACTAAGGCAGCATCGTGAAGAATGGAAATTCCCGAATACTTACACAGAGCCTGTATATAGAACAAGAGGCTTTCCTTAGAATAGAAAAAGGCAATACTGCGTGGTTTAAAATCAGGAAAGGTGTTTAACAGGATTGTATTATTTAACCATAGGTATTCAATCTGTATACTGAACAAATAATCCAAGAAGCTAGACTGTATGAAAAAGAATGAGGCACCAGGATTGGAGAAAAGCACATTAACAAACTTCCAAATGTCCTTTGTGGTTGTATGGGCTAATGTGTCAGACTGCAAAGTCGTTTGAACTGCAATGTCAGTGGTTCAAGCTCACCAGCTGCTCCTTGAAAACCCTATACAGTGTCGCTATGGGTCAGAATTGACTCAACGGCACTTAACAACAACATATGTCCTTGGAGAAGAACATCCTGCTTTGCAAATGAAGGGTCAGGGTAAGAGATGAAACCCACAATGAAAGACTGACATAGTGATGGCAACAATGGGTTCAAACCTAATAACAGTTGTGAGGATGGCTCAGGAAGAGGCAGGGTTTCATTCTGTTTTCCATGGGTTGCTACAAGTCAGAAGGGGTCTTACAGCAAGCACCTAACAACAACAATGTATGCAGATAACATTACCTTGCTTACTGAAAGTGAAATGAAACAGTTACAGATGAAGATCAAAGAATGCACCTTCATTATGGATTATAAACTCAACGTAAAGAAAACAAAAATCCCCACACTGGGCCAATTACATCATCACTATAAATGATGAAAAAAATTGAAGTTGTAAAGGAATTAATTTTACTTGGATCAACAACCATAGATAATGTTAGCAGCAGTCAAGAAATCACAGACATTTTACTTTATTCATCAAAAATAATCATTCATAAAGTACTTAAGGAATCACTTGAAAAAATATTTCTAGGTATTTCCTGACTTTCCTGAAAAATATATGTTAGCTTCTATATGTTTTTCTATGTACTATATTCAGTCAATAAATGTGAGTACCTATTAGGTGCAAGACCTTACACTAAGCTTAGTCGAACATTATACAAATAAATAAAACCCCATTTTTGCCCTCAAAGGACATTATTCAAAAAAAAATGAAAATTAGATAAATTAGTCACACAAATATGTATACTATAAGAGCAAATGGAACATGCTAAAGTGCTTAAGATTTCAAACCAGCAATAATAGACAGTTAACTGGGGAACCAAAACCAAGAGTGCTTCTTTGAAGAAACTGGGAGAAATTTCACTTGACCCTGCCTGGAATGATACAGGCCATCCTTTTTATGAACAGCTATAGTGTTGCTGGTGTAGCACTGTAGGATAAGTATTGGACTGCTAACTGTAAGGTTGGCTGTTCTAATTTACCAACTGCTTCTCACAAACATGATACAGGGTCGCTATGAGTCAGAACTATCTCTACAGAACCTAACAACACAAGAGTCGCTGGTGATGCATTTGGCTAAGCCTTCACCTTCTAACCCCAAGGTCAATGATTCAAACCCACCAGCCACCAGCCTCTTCAAGGAGTTCTGGTAGCATAGTGGTTATGAATTGGGCTGCAAACCACAAGGTAAGCACTTCGAAACTATCAGCTGTTCCATGGGAGAAAGATGAGGCATTCTGCTTCTGTAAGATTTACAGCCTCAGAAATCCTGTATAGGGTCTCTAAGAGTTGAAACCAATTCCACGGCATATAACCACCACCACCAGCCTCTTCAAAGGAGAAAGATGAGGCTCTCTGTTCCTGTAAAGATATGCTATCTCAGAAACCTCTGTTCTGTCGTGCCACTATGAGTAGGAAAGCAATCTATGATAGTAGGTTTGGACTATTGTTTTTGTTTTTATTTTGGGGATTGGGGGGAGGCTGGTACAGGTTCACTAAAGCAAAGAGAATTTGAGCTACTTATGAAGACCAAAGATGAGTGTCTTCAGTATGAATTCTACCTAACATAAGGATAGCAAAAATCTTCACAACTGGAACAATAAGCAACATCATGATAAGTGGAGAAAGGTTGAAGTTGACAAACAGTTCATTTTAATTGGATCCACAATCAAGTCCACGGAGGCCACAGTCCAGAAATCAAATGCCTTTGGCAACTCTGCTGCAAAAGAACTCTTTAAAGTGTCAGAAAGCAAAGCTATCACTTTAAAGACTAAGGTATATCTGTCCCAAGTCTTCCAAGTCTTGGTGTTTTCAATTGTCTCATATGCATA
>NW_006414198.1:2902-6046 GCF_000296735.1 Chrysochloris asiatica | reverse complement strand
GTATTGCATTAGGCAAATCTGCTGCACAAGACCTTTTTAAAGTGTTGAAGAGCAAAGCTGTCAGCTTGAGGACTAAGGTGTACCTGACCCAAGCCATGGTATTTTCAATAACCTCATATGTATGCCAAAGCTAGACAGTGAATAATGAAGACCGTAGAAGAATTGATGCTTTTGAGTTATAGTGCTGGAGAAGAATACTGAAAGTGCCATGGGCTGCCAAAAGAACCAACAGATGTGTGTTGGAAAAAGTCCACCCAGAGAGCTCCTTGGAGGCTAGGATGGCCAAGCTTCATCTCTAATACTTCAGACATATTGTCAGGAGGGACCTGGAAAAGGATATCATATTTGGTAAGGTAGAGAGCTGGAGTAAAAGAGAAGACCCCCAGCGAGATGGATTGGCAAAGTGGCAGCATGAATGTGCTCAAGCGTGGTAACAATTGTGAGGTTGGCCCAGGACCAGGCTGTGTTTCGTTCTGTTGTGCATAGAGTCACTATGAGTCGGTATCAACTCAATGGCACCTAACAACAGCAACAAGAAGGAATAAGGTGGGGCTAGGGAGTAGGTGTGGCACTGAAGGATAAACACTGGATGGCTACCCAAACATCCATGGTTCAAACCTACGAGCTGCTTCTTGGAAATCTATACAGGGTTGCTATGAGTTGAAACTATCTCAATACCACTTAACAACAACAACAAAAAGGAGTAAGAATTCGTGTGTAACCAAGTATTAAGAATGACCCTAGTTTAGTAGAGTGTGTTACTGAAGTCACCACCCTTAGTTTCCCATGGGAACATGATCTGTGTCCAATATATAGGAATGCTTTGGCAAAGTTTGCTTTCTGGCTCAGGAGCTTGCGTCTGGCTCATCGTGTCTGACCTCCAGTTGGTGGGACTTGTAGCCTATCATTGGACCTGACTGCCCAGCTCCCACAATCTTGTGCATCAACAGCCTATTATTTGACGTGCTGATTTGGGTTCCTTGGCTCCTGAGAAGAATCCTCCAGACTGATCTCTGAAATACCGATTTTAGACTTGCCAGCCTTTACAGTTGTGTGAGCCATTTACTTTGACAGTTGTGAGTTTTGTGAGATGTTGCTCTGTATTGCAGAACCCTGGAACATTAGGGAACGAAAGAGTGATAACTGATATCAAGGATTATGGAGTGGTATAACATGTTGGGAAAGCTAGACATTTGGGATACCTTTAATCTCCCCCTTGTAGGGACCAGTCTCATGCTAATCTTTCAAAAAGAAATTAATCCTAGAACTGGCTAATAACAGTGATGAGTCCCAGAATTGCACTATTAGAGGGAAAACAGTGATGATGTCAGCAGCAATGCCAGTGAAGGGGTTCAAAACAGGCATGTTCTAGCATGCCTTGACTATTCCTGCTACCTAGCTTCCCCTGGTGCCCAGCCTCTTTATCTAGTCTATCTAGTCTTCCCATTCTTTTTCTTTTTTTGTTAGCTAGTGTCTATTCCCTGTTGATTACAATGAAAAACTCTGAATGATGCACCCATTACTAAATAAACAGCATTTAACAACAACAAAGTTATGCAATGTGCTTCCCCAAAGCTATGTGGCAGCAAGAAACTATTTTCTGAAATATGTCTACAGCACATGGCACAGAATAATAAGAAAAAAATACTCAATTACTATTTTGACAACAAAAACAATTATGCTACAACCCTAGTACTCTAATCATGGCCTTTCAACCTCTCTCTGCAATTGTTGTTGTTATGTGCTTCAGACTCATAGCAACCTTTTGTGCAACAGAACAAAATACTGCCCAGTCCTGTGCCATCCTCACAATCGTCAAGCTTGAGTCCATTGCTGCTGCCACTGTGTCAATCCATCTCATTGTTGGGTGGGGGTGGGAGCTCCTTTTATTCACTGACCCTCCACTTTACCAAGCATGACTGGTCTCTCCTGATAATATGTCTAACGTATGAGAGACAAAGTCTCAACATCCTGGCTTCTACAGAGCCTTCTGGTTGTATGTCTTCCAACACAGATTTATTTATTCTTCTGATAGTCCATGATACTTTCAATATTTTAATATTCTTCTCCAAAACCTTAACTCAAATGCATCAATTCTATGGTTTTCCTTATTCATTGTCCAACTTTCACATCCATATGAAGTTACTGAAAATATCATGGCTAGGGAAAGGCGCACCTTAATCCTCAAACTGACATCTTTACTCACTCAGTAGCAGAATAATCCTGGGTAAACTGACTAGCAGCTGGAATAATTAGGCTAGCAATGGGTACTTACTCTCTTTTTGTATTTAATTTACTATAAAAACAGAAACCATAAGGTCTATTTCATTGGTTTATTGTGAGGATTTAAAAATAAAATCATACAGCACAGTGCTTGGCATATAGGCAAGTGAGAACAATTCATTGTTTTCCCAATGTAGATAAAATAGGCAGTTTAGTCTTTGTATGAATGCAAGCTATAATAAAGTGAGCGTATCTTTAACTGATACAATTAATTGTCACCATGTTGTACTTTGAAGTAATATGACCTTAGAATACTTGTTCCAATGCCTCTGGCTTCCACACCTACAATGCTCATACTGTCACTTTTCACACGGATGAATCCACTGCAAAGACAAAGGACATACTGTTAATTTTATAAAAGGACAAAAGTTTAAGTAGTAAAAGTTTCTGCATGAATATGGAGTTCAATGTCCTCCTGTACTTTTCCCCACCCAGTTCACCCCTTCCTCTACTGTTTTCACCTTTGTTTATTATGACCTTTAAGTACTTAAATTCATTTGTAACAATTTAAAAAATAGTCTCATATTTCTGAATGGGAATATCAGTTCCAGACCTTTTGATACTAGCTGCCAGAATCAATGATTCCAGTTATTCTAGAAACTTCTTCCAAAATAGGAAAAACCGTACCACATAACCCAATCTGGGCAAGTCAGAGTAACTTCCCCAGAATTAAAAATTAACCTACCACATGACTAATTTCGACTGCCACAATTGTAAAGGTAGAAGTTTTGTTAATAAAAATGGGGACGTAGTTAATTTTACAGTCCAGAAACAAAGGAACCTAGGACCATGAAGGGAAGAGAACATAAGCAGAATGTGGGACCTTATCCAGAAAAGCAGCAACACCAGAGATGGGGGCAG
>NW_006414198.1:0-1696 GCF_000296735.1 Chrysochloris asiatica | reverse complement strand
GACTAACTATGAGGGTAAGAAATATAGAGGTAGATGTGTTTTGACAAAGGGAGGGGAGAGATTGATCTTTGCTACCCAGGGGTAGAGGTCCCTGGGACTATCAAGTGAGAAGCGCAGAGAGCGGGACCCGACCCAGAGAGGCAGTGATGCCAGGGATGGAGACAGAGACAATGATGTGGACAGATGGAGCAGCTGGGGACACTGAACTCAGGGAGGGAGAGGGACTGTGTGTTTGCTGATGGCCAAGATGCGGGCCTGTGGGGTGTACCCTTTGGTAATTTGATAATGCATCAGCGGATTGTAATCATTGCAATGAAACGAAATTCGATAGGATGAATGTAAAACTGATATTCTTCCATGCAAACCTCATAATAAAATTTATATATAGAGAAAATACTACATAGCTACAGTAATCAAAAGACCCTGGTACTAGTTTAATGTAGACACACATCAGAAATTAAACCATATGTCTATGTTCAACTGATTTTTAACAAGGATGTTAAGTCCATTCAATGGGGTAGGAACAGTCTCTTCTACAAAATAAATGGCATTAGGAAAATTGGATTCTCATATGCAAAAAAAAAAAAACCAAGACTCATGCATTATACCCTCCACAAATATTAATTCAAAATGCATCAATATTAAATTCCAAGCCATAAAGTTCTTAAAAGAAAATATAGGTGCAAAAGTTATGGGACTTTTTCAAAGATAAATTATCACATACAACAAATCCAAAGCAACTGAAAACAGATCATTTGGACACCATAAAAATTAAAACTAATGTTCATCAAAGAACTTTATCAGAAGAGCAAAAACACAATATACACACTGGGTAAAAACCTTAGGGAACTATATATCTAATAAGAATATAATATCTAAAACATTCATTTATAAAACTATTACAACATAAGAACAAAAATAAAAATAATCCAACAAAAGTAGACAAATGGCATGAACAGAAACTTCACTAAAGAAGATATTCAAATAGCATAAAGATGCTCATTATAATTAGCCATTGTGGGGTGGTAGTTGTGTGCCACAGAGTTAGTGCTGTATAGATTTCTGAGGCTGTAAATCCTAACAGGAGCAAAATGAATCATCTTTCTCTCACGGACCAGCTGGTAGACTAGAACTGAAGATTTGGCGGTTAGCAGCCCAACTCATAACCCACTATGCTTCCAGGACACCTTGTCATTATCTATTACAAAGATGCAAAACTGGAATGAGATAGTACTTCATCCCTACTAAAAAGAACAACTAAACGGAAAAAAAAACAAATTTGATAAGGATGTGGGTAGTTGGGAACACTTTACCATTGCTAGTAGAAATGTAATATGTATAAACGTGGAAAACAATATGATTATTGCTCAAAAATCTGAAAATAGATCTATATGATCCAGTAATTCTACTCTTAAATATATGAGTGGTCTTCAAAAAGTTCATGGAAAATTCCATTACCTTTTAATTCCATTTTCTTTGTACTTTTTGACGTCCCTTCTTATATGTCCTGAAGACCTCAAAGTAGTGACATGAAGATTTATGTTCACTACAGCACTATTCACAATAGTAAAGAGACTGAAAAACCTAAGTGTCCATCAGCAGATGAATGGATAAGCAAATTATGGTACATCCATACAATAGAATAGTACTCAGTCATAAAGAGAAATGCAGTCCTGATGCATGCTAGAACACAGCT
>NW_006414197.1:3697-5819 GCF_000296735.1 Chrysochloris asiatica | reverse complement strand
CTCTGCTATACGTCCACCCGATCCGCCATCTTGTTTGTTCCCTACATATGAACTTTTGAACAGGCTTCATTTCTATTCAGATGTTAGAACTCAGGATAAATCATGGTTCAGTTCAAATCTCAAGTCTGGGGCTTAAAGACAACACTTTAACACTCAGAGAAGCAGCAATCAAGAAGTCAAATGATGTATTGTATTAGGTATATCTTCTGCAAAGTGTTAAAGAGCAAAGACATTAGTTTGAGGACTATGGTGTGTCTTACCCAAGCCTGATAGTCCCAATCACGCCTCATATGCATGTGAAACTTGAATAATTAATAAGGAAAATCATAAAAGAATCGATGGATTTAAATTATGGTGTTTATTGAAGAATATTGAAAGTATCATGAACTGCCAGAAGAACAAACAAATCTGTCTTGGAAGAAGTGCATCCAGAAAGCTCTTTAGAAGTGAGAATGCCAAGACTTTGTCTCTCATGTTTCAGACGTATTATCAGGAGACACCAGTCCTTTCCAAATGATTTTTAAAGCACTGTAACTATTCTCACAATGCTGGAGTTGAGTACAATAATAGCATTAACCAGTTGCTGAAGAAAGGACATCATGCTTGGTAAAGTGGAGGGTCAGCAATAAAGAGGAAGACCCCCAAAAAGATGAACTGACACAGTGGCAGCAAGAATGGGAACAAATATAACAACAATTGTAAGGATCATGCAGGACTGGTCAGTGGTTTGTTCTGTTGTACCTAGGATTGCTGTGAGTCAGAACCGACTCAATGGCACCAGCAACAACCTAACCCTGTCTCCTCAATGTCTGACAGCACACTGTGATTTCTCCCACCTTGCAGGAATTGGGGATAAAAATGAAATCATCTGTGCAGACATCTTGGACCAGCATGTACTTCCTAGTTGTTGTTGTTGTTGTTAAGTGCCGTCGAGTCGGGTCCGACCCATGGCGACCCTGTACAGGGTTTCCGAGGGTGTAAATCTTTACAGGAGTAGAAAGCCTCATCTTTCTCCCGCGGAACTTCCTAGTAGGTGCTCAATAATTAGGCAAGACTGGGTTATGTTTTCTTTCAAATTTTCCTTACAATTCAATCAACAAAGCAAAGGTCTTTCTCAGAGCAATCTATCTTAAAGAATAGCTTTAAGGCATTGAATTTGTTTTAGCAGATATTTCTAGGCTGGGTCTCCTCACACAAGCTCATTTCTGATTTGAAAGAAAAATAAAAATATTCAAAGATGAATGTGGATTTACGGTTTGGGTGTCACCAGAGACAGGTAGGTAGGAAAGGCTCTGTGGGAGAGGGACTGAAAACCCAGAGAAGCTGTGTTCATGGAACACCTCCAGAGCACTGGAACTACCATAAGGTCCAGCACGTCATTTTCCCACACTCATAAGTGAAAAAATCATGATACAAAGGAAAATCCTTGGTGTTAGGAATCTCTGGAGATGGGATACCCTCTGAAGCCACCCCACCTGGACAGAGTTCAGAGGGTGGGGCTGCAGTCAGACCTGCACAGGGAACTGGCACTAAAAGCGGTGCAGTGACATTTGCAAAAGAAGGTGCAGGGGATTCTACACAGTTTTTCCTCTTCTTCCCTGCCACGCCTTCTTTGCCCAGCCCAGACTCCTTCAGGTAGGGGGGTGTGCACCCTCCCAAGAAAAAGTCCAGCCCTGACCCCACAGTTTTCCCACAGTACATAGAGAAAGAGCTTGGTGGCTGCTTAGGACATCAGCCTCAGGGTCACAGCCCTAAAATTAACTTGTGCAGGACCCTTTACTCCAGCCTATCTAGCAAGAAAACAGCAGGCCTGTCAGGTCCAACAGACAAATCATAGAACAATCAGTAAAACACCAACACAAAAGGACACAACTATCTCGAGAATTACGCTGTGCACACGCAGATACCTAACTGATCTTCAGAGACAAAAATAGTGGACAATCTTTCTCCCATTAACTTTTCAATATCTATCTGCACACCTCCACAGTGGTGACTAGAAGAGGGGCCTGAGTGAGTGAATACCCTCACCCACTGCTGGAAGCTTCTACAGTGTACACACACGCCTGTGTAGCAAGGCGACTGGACAGTCAGCCACAATTTTAGTTTTGTTTCAAAATGGTGG
>NW_006414197.1:1341-2473 GCF_000296735.1 Chrysochloris asiatica | reverse complement strand
AAAAAAACCTGCCAACCAAGAATTGTCTACCCAGCAAAACTATCAATCAAATATGATGGTGCAATCAAAACATTCCAGGGTAAACAGAATCTAAAATGTTTTGTCAAAACCAATCCAACACTTTGAAACATCCTAAAGGGAGTTATTTGGACTGAAAACCAACAAGAACAGACAACCAGAGACTGACAGGCATGGCAACACCACCTGGTACTCAGTCAACAGACAGCAGAATTCAGAACAGAACAAAGCTACAACAATGAATTCAAAGGAGCTGGGAGATCAACTGAAGATCAAAATAATGGCCATGTTAAAGAAGGGATAAATGAAGCCACAGAGATCCAGGTGGTGAGGATGTCAGGTAGATTACAGGATAAAATATACTGTCTTAAATGGAAGGAGAAGTTAATAGACTATAAGAAAACCCCAAGGAAAGTTAATACTTTACAATTTACCATGAAAATGAACTTCCAAGCAGCACAAGCAAACATGAAAACTAAGAAGAAACTGACAAGAAGTAGCACAAAAAGACACAAACCCAACACAAGAAGGTATGAAGAACAAGGAACGAACAGCACTACAAAAATTAATATAATGGCAGCAATAAATTCATACCTTTCGATAATCACACTGAATGTCAATGGGTTGAATGCATATATACAAAACCAACAGCCTACATCACTCTCAATGGAGAGAAACTGAAAGGCTTTCTTTTGCAACCAGGAACCAGATAAGGATGCCCTTTGTCACCACTCCTTTTTAATATTGTTTTGGAAGTATTAACCAGAGGTATACATCAAGATAGGGAAATTAAAGGCATCTAAATTGGCAAGGAGGAAATAAAACTCTTTTCGTAGATGATATGATCCTATACATAGAAAATCCCAAAGACTCAGTAAAAAAGTACTAGACATCATTGGAAAATTCAGCAAAGTGGCAGGGTATAAGATCAACATACAAAAATCAGTTGGATACATCTACAGTAACAATGACAGCTCTGAAAAAGACATTAGGAAAGAAATACTATTTACAATAGCAACCCAAAGGATGAAATATTTAGGAAGAAGTGCAGCCAGAGTGCTCTTTGGAGACCAGGATGGCTAGGCTTCGTCTCTCCTACTTTGGACATATTGTC
>NW_006414197.1:0-656 GCF_000296735.1 Chrysochloris asiatica | reverse complement strand
AAAATAGATGATTGGGACATACTGAAAATTAAAAACTTATGTGCATCAAAAGACTTCACCAAAAGAGTTAAAAAGGAACCCACAGGATGGGAAAATTTTTTTGCAATGACACATCAGACAAGGGACTCCTTTCTAAAATATGTAGGAAACTACAACAACTCTACAAGAAAAAGACAAATAACCCAATAAAAATGGGCATAGGACATGAACAAACACTTCACCAAGAAGCGTTCACGATCACTAGCCATTGTTGTTGTTGTTGTCAGGTGCCACTGAGTCAGAATCGACTCACAGTAACACCATGCACAGCAGAACGAAACAATGCCCGATCCTGTGCCAATCTCACTACCGCTGCCACACTTGACGCCATCAATGATGCCACCTGGCTAATCCATCTCGTTAGGGGTCTTCCTCTTTTTCTCTGATCCTCCATCTTAACCAGCATGACATCCTTCTCCAATGACTGTTTCCTCCTGACAATATGTACAAAGTATGAGAGACGAAGCTTAGCCATCCTGGCCTCCAAGGAGCACTCTGGCTGCACTTCTTACAAAACAGATATATTGGTTCTTTTGGCAGTCCATGGCACTTTTAGTATTCTCCTCCAACACCACAACTCAAAGGCATCAATTCTTCTACGATCTTCCTTATTCACT
>NW_006414196.1:5596-6097 GCF_000296735.1 Chrysochloris asiatica | reverse complement strand
GTAGGTAGCTCTCTGTATATGATCATATTGGACTTGTCTGCCATGTAGCTAGCTCTCTGTATGTGAACATGTTGTACTCATTAGCCATGTAGCCAGTTCTCTCTGTATGAACATGTCCTCATCTTCCTTGTAGCTAGTCCTCTATATATACATGTTGGACTCATCTGCCATGTATCTGGCTCTCAGTATATGGTCACGTAGGACTCATCTTCCATGTATTTAAAACTCTGTATATGGAAATATTGCACTTCTTTGCCATGTAGCTAGCTACCTGTACATGGACATTTTGGATTCGTCTGCCATGGAGCTAGCTCTCTGTGCTTGGATATGTTGGACTGATCTGCCATGTAGGTAGCTCTCTGTATATGAACATATGGACTTGTGTAACATTAAGGTAGCTCTAAGTATATGGACATGTTGGACTCATCAGCCATGTAGCCATCTCTCTCTGTATGAATATATTCAACTCATCTGCCTTGTGGAGAGCTCTCTAAATATACA
>NW_006414196.1:2412-2973 GCF_000296735.1 Chrysochloris asiatica | reverse complement strand
CACTACTTTGTCATGTAGTTAGCTCTCTGTATGTGGACATTTTGGATTAGTCTGCCATGTAGCTAGCTCTCTGTGAATGGATATGTGAGACTGATCTACCATGTAGCTAGCTCTCTGTATATGAAAATAATGGACTTGTCTACCATGTAGCTAACTCTCTGTATGAGGACATCTTGGATTCATCAGTCATGTAGCCAGATGTCTCTGTATGAACATATTGGAATCATCTGCCTTGTAGCTATCCTTTTAAATATACACTTGTTGGACTCATCTGCCATGTAGGTAACTCTCAGTATATGGACATGTTGGACTCATATGCCATGTAGCTACCTCTCAGTATATATAGCTCTCTGTATATGGATAATTTGGAATCATCAGCCATGTATGAACATGTTGGACTCCTATGCCTTGTAGCTAATCCTCTATATATACACATGTTGGACTCATCTGCCATTTAGTTAGCACACAGTATATGGACATGTTGGACTCATCAGCAATGTAATCAGCTCTCTCTTTATGAACATGTTGGAGACATCTGCCTTGTAGCTAGAACTCTGTATA
>NW_006414196.1:0-1298 GCF_000296735.1 Chrysochloris asiatica | reverse complement strand
GCTAGCTCTATGTGCATGGATATGTTGGACTGATCTGTCATGTAGGGAGCTCTCTGTATATGAACATATTGGACTTGTCTGCCATGTAGATAGCTCTCTATATATGGACATGTGGGACTCTTCATCCATGTAGCCACTCTCTCTGTATAAATATGGTGGACTCATCTGCCTTGTAGCTAGCCCTCTATATATACACATGTTGGATTTATCTGCCATGAAGCTAACCTCAGTATATGGACATGTTGAACTCATCTGAAATGTAGCTAGTACTCTTTATATGGACATCTTGGACTACTCTGCCATGTACCTAGCTCTCAGAATATGGACACATTGAATTCATCTGCCATGTAGCTAGCTCTCTGTATGTCGACATTTTGGACTAGTTTGCCATGTACCTAGTTCTCTGTTTATGAACATATTGGACTTCTCTGCCAGTTGTCAGTATATGCACATGTTGGACTCATCAGCCATGTATCCTGCTCTCTGTGTATGAACTTATTGGAGTCATCTGCCTTGTAGCTAGCCCTCTAAATATAAAAATGTTGGGATCATCTGCCAGGTAGGTAACTCTCAGTATATGGACATGTTGGATTCATCTGCCATGTAGCTAGTACTCTGTATATTGACTTGTTGGACTACACTGCCATGTAGCTAGCTCTCAGTATATGGACACGTTGGACTCATCTGCCATGAAGCTAGAATTCTGTATATGGAAATGTTGCACTACTTTATCATGCAGATAGCTCTCTGTATATGGCCATTTTGGACTCGTCTGCCATGTAGCTAGCTATCTGTGCATGGATATGTTGGACTGATCTGCCATTGAGGTAGCTCTCTGTATATGAACATATTGGACTTGTATGCCATGTAGCTAGTTCTCAGTATATGGACATGTTGACTCATCAGCCATGTAGCTATCTCTCTGTGAATGAACATGTTACACTCATCTGCCTTGTAGCTAGCAAACTAAATATACACATGTTGGAGTCATCTGCCATGTAGCTAGCTCTCAGTATATGGACACGTTGGACTCATCTGCCATGTAGCTAGAACTCTGTTTAGGAAATGTTGCACTACTCTGCCTTTTAGCTAACACTCTGTAAATGAACATTTTGGACTTGTCTATCATGTAGCATGAATATGTTGGACTGATCTGCCATGTCGGTAGCTCTCTGTATATGAACATATGGGAGTTCTCTGCCATGTAGCTAGTACTCTAAATATACACATGTTGTACTCATCTGCATTGTACCTAACTCTCAGTATATGGACATGTTGGGCTCATCTGCCATGTAGAT
>NW_006414195.1:4833-5906 GCF_000296735.1 Chrysochloris asiatica | reverse complement strand
TGGCCCTAGTCCTAAAGCCATAACAGCCCTGGCCCTAGTCCTAAAGCCATAACAGCCCTTGCCCTAGCCCTAGCCTGAGCCCTAAAGCCCTAACATCCCTAGCCCAAGCCCTAGGCCTAAAGCCCTAACAGCAATGGCCTTGCCCTAAAGCCCTTGACCTAATGCCCAAGCCCTTGACATAGCCCTAAAATACTAACCCTAGCAGTGTCCCTAAAGCCCTAAAAGCACTAGCTCTAACCCTAGCCCTAAATCTATAACAGCTCAAGGCTTAGCCCTATCCCTAAAGCCCTAACAGCTGTAGGCCTTGCCCAAGCCCTAAAGCACTAACAGTCCTAGTCCTAGCCCTAAAGCTCTATCAGCCCTAGCCCTAGCCCTATATCCCTAACAGACATAGAGCTATCCCTAAAGCACTAACAAACCTACCCTATACCTACCACTAAAGCCCTAACAGGCCTAGCCCAAGTCCTAACCCTAAAGCCCTAACAGGCCTAGCACTAGCCCTAAAGCCCTAACATCCCTAGCCCTAGCATTATCCTTAAATCTCTTATAGGCCTAGCCCAAATCCTAAAGCCCTAACAGCCATAGCCCAAGCTCTAGCCCTAAAGCCATAAGAGGCCTAGCCTTAGCCCTAAAGCCATATCAGCCATAGCCCTACCCCAAAAACCCTTACAGACCTAGAGCTTGCACTAAAGAACTAACAGACCTACCCTAGACCTACCACTAAAGCCCTAACAGCCCTAGCCCAAGTCCTAGCCCTAAAGCCCTAACAGGGCTAGCCATAGCCCTAAAGCCCTAACAGCCCTAGCCCTAGCACTAGCCATAAAGCCATAACAGCCCTAGTCCTAGCATTAGCCTTAAAGCCCTAACAGGCTTGGCCCTAGCCCTAGCCCTAAAGCCCTAACAGCCTTAGCCAAAGCCCTAGGCCTAAAGCCCTAACAGCCCTGGCCCTAGCCCTAAAGCACTAACAGCCCTAGCCCTAACCCTAGCCCTAAATCCCTAACAGCTCTAGCCCTAGCCCGAGCCCTAAAGCCCTATAAGCCCTAGATCTAACACTAGCCCTAAAGCCCTAACAG
>NW_006414195.1:2892-3568 GCF_000296735.1 Chrysochloris asiatica | reverse complement strand
AGCCCTAGCCCTAGCCCTAAAGCCCTATCTGCCCTAGCCCTAGCCATAGCCCAAAAACCATAACAGCCCTAGACCTAGCCCTAAATCCCTAAAAGACCTAGCCTAGAGTTACACATAAAGCCTTAACAGCACTAGCCCAAACCCTAGCCCTAAAGCCCTAAAAGACCTAGCCCTATCATTAGCTTTAAAGGCCTAACAGGCCTAGCCATAGCCCTAGCCCTAGCCCTAAAGCCCTAACAGTCATAGCCCAAGCTCTAGCCCTAAAGCCCTAATAGGCCTACTCCTAGCCCTAACAGCCCTAGCCCTAGCACTAGCAATAAATCCCTAACAGCCCTAGCCCTAGAATTAGCCTTAAATCATTAATAGGCCTAGCCGTAGCCCTAAAGCCCTAACAGCCATAGCCCAAGTCCTAGCGCTAAAGCCCTATCAGCCCTAGCCCTAGACCTAAAACCCTAACAGACCTAGAACTTGCCCTAAAGCACTAACAGACGTACCCTAGACCTACCACTAAAGTCCTAATAGCCCTAGCCCAAGGCCTAGCCCTAAAGCCCTAACAGGACTAGACCTAGCCCTAAAGCTCTAACAGCGCTAGCCCTAGTCCTAGCACTAAAGTCCTATAAACCCTAGCCCTAGCCATAGCCCTAATGCCCTAACAAACCTACACCTAGCCATAAAG
>NW_006414195.1:0-1384 GCF_000296735.1 Chrysochloris asiatica | reverse complement strand
CCCTAGCCCTAAAGCCCTAACAGCCCTAACCCTAGGCCTATCCTTAGCCCTAAAGCCCTAACAGGCCTAGCCCTGGCCCTAGCTTTAAAGCCCTAACAGCCCTATCCATATACCTATCCCTATCCTTAAAGCACTAGACCTAGCCCTAGCCCTAGCCATAAACCCTAAAGCCTTAGCCCTAAAGCCCTAAATCCCTAACAGCCCTAGCCCTAGCACTAAAGCCCTAACAACACTAGCCGTAGCCCTAAAGACCTAACAGCCCTAGCCCTAAAATCCTAACAGCCCTAACACAATCCCTAACTCTAAAGCCCTAGCATCCCTAGCCCTAGCCCTAAAGACCTAGCCCTAATGCCCTAGCCCTAGCCCTAATGCCCTAGCCCTAGCCCTGTCCCTAAAGCCCTAAAAGCACTAGCCCTAGCCCTAGCCCAAGCCCTAAAGCCCTAACAGCCCTAACCCTAACCCTAAAGCATTAACCCTAGCGCTAGCCCTAAAGCCCAAACAGGCTAACCCTAGCCCTAAAGCCCTAACAGCCATAGCCCTAGCCCTAAAGCCCTAGCCCTAAAGCCCTAGACCTAGACCTAGCACTAAAGCCCTAACAGCCCTAGGCCTAGACCTAAAGCCCTAACAGCCCTAGCCTAAGCCCTAGCCCTAAAGCCCTAAAGCCTTAATAGCCCTAGTCCTAGCACTAGCCCAAAAGCCCTAACAGCCCTAGCCCTAACCCTAAAGGCCTAACAGCCCTAGCTCTAGCCCTAGCCCTAGCCCAAGCCTTAGCCCTAAAGCCCTAACAGGCCTAGCCCCAGCCCTAGCCCTAGCCCTTAAGCCCTAACAGCCCTAGCCCTAGCCATAGCTTTAAAGCCCTAGCTCTAGCCCTAGCCCCAGCCCTAAAGCCCTAAAGCCTTAAAATCCCTAGCCGTAAAGCCCTCACAGCCCTAGTGCAAGCCCTAGCCCTAAAGCCCTAACAGCCCTATCCCTAGCCCTGGCCCTAAAGCCCATACATACCTAGCCCTAGCCCTAGCACAAAACCCTAACAGCCCTAGCCCTAGCCCTAGCCTTAAAGCTCTATCCCTAACCCTAGCCTAGCCCTTGCCCTAAAGCCCTAAAAGTCCTAGCCCTAGCCCTAGCATTAAAGCCCTAGCCCTAACCCTAGCCCTAAAGCCCTAAAGCCCTCACAGCCCTACCCCAAGCCCTAGCCCTAAAGCCCTAACAGCCCTAGTCCTAGTCCTAGCCCTAAAGCCCTAACAGACCGAGACCTAGCCCTAAAGCCCTAACAGTCCTAGCCCTAATCCCTAATGCCATAACAGCCCCAGCACTAGCCCTCGCCCTAAAGCCCTAACAGCCCTAGACCTAAAGTCCTAACAGAACTAGCCCTAGCCCTAATGCCATA
>NW_006414194.1:3311-6303 GCF_000296735.1 Chrysochloris asiatica | reverse complement strand
AAGTATTCCTTTATATGTGGTTCAGAGTTCTGGGACCATCCCCTGAGCCTGCTTGGTCGGGTATTCTGTGTTGTTGTTGGTGGAGCTCTCTGCTATACGTCCACCCGATCCGCCATCTTGTTTGTTCTCTTACATGTATTTTTATTCCATATCCCAATAGAACATTTTTGAACGTTTCATTGCATAATGTTGCATATGAAACAGACAGCCTTATTGTCTTCTGGGGAGCAGCTGGTGTGTTTAAACCTCTAACCTTGTGGTTAGAAGCCCAACACTTAACCCACTGTGCCACTAGGGCTCCTCTAAAAATTAATGGTGTGCAAAAATTCTAATGTGTCAACAGAATAAATCATCAGAATAACTTGCTGCAACATTTCACATCAGTATTTTCCATCACAAAATTAGATTCTCATAAAGGCAACCAAAAAGAGATACTAAAGTACAGGCAACGAAAAACTAGTTTCTTTGAAGTCCATTAGATGATTTTCTATAGCCCAGCCTAAATTGTGTTTGTGGTCTTTGGTACTATACTTATTTTACAAGTTGATGTTCATCTGAAAAATGTTTGTATCTGTGAAAGTGCTTTCTGATATTTGTTAAAACATTATAGAAAAAGCCAGGGTAATAGCAGTATAGTCTCTTTATAAATCATAAAAGGAAAAAATAACATCTCTTAAAAGTGTATTTGAAATGTCACTAGTATTGTTTAGAAAATGAAATTATTTAGTGTTTCAATAGAGCAGTGGGACCATCCTTTTGTGAACTACAAATCTAGTCCAGCTGCTGACTTTTAGCATTATAGAAGAGGATGCGTGGGATTTCTACCACACACACACACACACACACACACACACACACACACACACACAAAACACTGATGCATACAACAGAGCTTTCTGCAGACCTCTTTTATCCTATTTAATAAAATGCATAATGTCAAATTTTGGGAATTTAAAAAATGCACCTAACTCACATCCCTCACTGGTGAGAATGTAAATCCTCACTAGTGCAACTGCTGTGGAAAACAGTTTGTTGGTTCTTTACAACATTAAATATAGGCTTACTATGCTGTTATTGTTCCTAAGTGCTGTCAAGTTGGTTCTGACTCATAGTGACCCTGTATAGGGTTTCTGAGGAGTGGCTGGTGGATTTAAACCAGCAACCTTTCAGTTAACCTACAGCATCACACCAGGACTCCAGAATGACTACATGAGCTAGTAATTCTACTCCTCGAATAGACCAAATAGGCTCGAAAGCAAGGCCTCAAACAGATACTTAGACACGCACATTGACTGAAGAATTGTATGTATACTATAGCCCGGAGGTGGCAACAGCCCTCAAGTTCATCTACAGATGAATGGATAGACAAAATGGAGAGAGATGAATAGTTTGTTGTTGTTTTGAAGTGCTGTCGAGTGGGTTCTGACCCATAATGACCCTGTTTAGGGTTTCCAAGGAGCAGCTGGTGAGCTCGAACCGCCGAGCTTGCAGTTCAAACGGCTTTGCAGTCTGGCGCATTAACCCCCAGCGCCACACCAGGATATATAGTGGAATGTTCTTCAGCTATAAAGAGAAATGATACATACTATAAAGTAGATAAAGCTTGAAACATTGTACTAAGTGAAATGAGTTGGAAACAAAAGGTCAAATATTATATAATTCCACTTATATGAAATATCTAGACTAGGGAAAAGGAGCTCTGGTAGCGTAGTGGTTACGAATCGGGCTGCGAACCACAAGGTCAGCAGTTCGAAACTACCAGCTACTCCGCAGGAGAAAGATGAGGCTTTCTGCTCCCGTAAAGAATTACAGCCTCGGAAACCCTGTACAGGGTCGCTATGAGTCGGAACCGACTCGACGGCACTTAACAACAACAACAAAGACTAGGGAAAGGCATAGAGGCAAAAGTCATCGTTGTTCCAAGGTACTGGGGGAGAGAGAAAACGGGATTATTGCTTAAACAATACTGAGTTTCTGTTTGTTGTTGTTGTTGTTGTTAAGTGCTGCCAAGTCAGTACCGACCCATAGCAACCCAGTATAGGGGTCGCTAGGAGCGACTGGTGAGCTTGAACCACCGTTAGTGGTCCAAAAGAGTTCGTAGGCCAGCGCATTAGTCCATACTGCCACAACAAGTTGATGAAAAACTTTGAAATAATTTATTTATTTACTTTTGAGCAACTTTTGGAAATGGGTGGTGATGACGGTCTCACTGCTTGGAGAGTGTAATAGCATCTTGAATTGTGCACTTAGAAATGGTTAAAATGTAAAGTTTTCTTATACATATTTTAGCACAATGGAAAACAAATGCGCCTGGCTACCTGTTGTTGTTGTTAAGTACTGTTGAGCCGATTTCCAATGGAAAGCAACCCCAGATTGCAGAGGAGGACTGCCCACAGGGCTTCCAGAGATCACCAGGGCTTTCTCCTGCTGAGCCACTGAATGAGTGTGAACTGCCAGCCTTTTGGTTTTCTGCCACCACTGAGTAGCTGAGGGCACCCTGATTCTCTTTTTGTTACTCTATACTCCTGGCCACTCTTCTTTTTGTGATACTTTAAGGTCGGCTTGAACCTTAAGGTGGCAGTTCAAACCCACCAACTGTTCCTCCGAAACCCTATTGGACCATTATGAGTCAGAACTGTTGATGGCATTTAACAGCAATACCCATACATTCATTATAAATATAAAACATTTTGTTGCTTTTGTTAAGTGCCATGGCGTCAGTACTGACTCACAGCAACCCTGTATTGGGTTTCCAAGGAGTTGCTGGTGAGTTTGAACCACAGACCTTGTGGTTTAAACTGACCTTGCAGTCTAGTATATTAACCCATATATTAACCACATATGCATACATATATTGAGACAGGTAAGTAGGTAGATAGGTAGGTATATATGAACTAAGTAGGTAGGTAGTTAGACAGACAGACAGACAGACAGACAGACAAACAGACAGACAATAGTTATAATTAAGTGCCATCGAGTCAGTTCCAGCTCA
>NW_006414194.1:2009-2696 GCF_000296735.1 Chrysochloris asiatica | reverse complement strand
GAGAGAGAGAGAGAGAGAGAGAGAGAGAGAGGTGCAGTGGCAGCAGATTTCTTGTTTTTCTTGTTGCATTGCTAAGCTGAGGGAGAGGTTCTCAGGACAAGCTTCCTATATATTGATAGAAACAGGTGTTGTCTTTTAGTTGTCAAGTCAGCTCCCTTCTGAGAATCTCAGATAAATGGTCCAAATTACATGTAAGAGGAGAATTCGTCAAGGCATAATTACTTTTCATCAGGGTGTCACAAATAATGAAAGGAAAAGAACACTGGGAGTATATTGTAGTCTCTTGAATCATCATCGTTTTAAAAAGCTGATGTAGAAGTCCTTACTTCAAGACAAATTATATAGCTTTGGTGGCAAATTAGGCATATTTTCTAAACACTGAATTATATTTCTTATAATTCACATATGCCTATGAAAAGCTGAGTAGTCTTTGTAGCAGTGAACTATAGAAGATAAGGTTTGCAGCTGCCGTTTCAAACACTGAATTTTTGTCTATTCTTCAATAACTTCCTGTGTTTCTATTCATATTGAATGAATTCCCTTTTTTCTCTAACTTGCTACAGTAAATGTCATCAGGGTCCCTATCTATGCCGGGTGTGGGCAAATTTCTTGCTTCACCTTGGTGCTCCATTCCCTTCTTTCTTCATCCCTCACCCCTCAAAGAACTAAATTTTTGGAGAGCAATAG
>NW_006414194.1:0-1328 GCF_000296735.1 Chrysochloris asiatica | reverse complement strand
CAGGATCGAACATTGTTTCGTTCTGCTGTGCATGGGGTCGCTATGAGTTGGTTCCGACTTGATGGCACCTGACAACAACAACAACAACAATGGGTAGAAATAGTAAAACCCCCTGCGGATGAGTCATTCCTGACTCATTGTGATTTTCTGTGTCTCAGAGTAGAGCTCTGTCCTGTAGGATATTCAATGACCGTCATCTTAGGTAAGTAGATCACCAGGCCTTTTTGTTGTTGGTTGCTTAGTGGAAAGCATATAGAGACAAAATGTAAACAAAGGAACATGGTTGTTTCAGCAAAACTTTACTTACAAAAATAGGTGATGGGTTCACCAGGAAGCCATCAAGGCAAGCTATCAAGTCCCTTTTGTCAACCTCCCCACTAAAATTGACACTCAAAGGGAACACATGAGCAGACATGTAAGCTTGCTGGCGACCACATTGGTCAACTGGTAAGTGGAAGAGGGGAAAGGCAGCAGTGAAGAAATGGGCTGAGTTCAACCACGTTCCACAGACTCCCATTGACCTGGAGATGGGAGAGAGAAGAGGAAGGACTGGTTGTTTCAAAGTGTGCTAAGACCTGGGGACATCTGAGCCCATGGACAAGGACATGGCTATGGAGGGCTAGAGCTAAGAATGAAGCATCCAGCTGATATGAAGGGTGGGGAGACACACAAGAATGCCCAAAGTTGCAGATAATACCCATTGACCTAGCCTCGATGGCTTGATAATGAGAACTTGACTAGAGGAAGATTAAAAAAACAACAATTTTTGATAAAAGAAATGAGGGTAAATTGCTACAATTTGATGAACTTGATCTATACTCATGGATGTAGTAGCTCAAAATACTAACAGAGAGGGAAGGAGACTTCACATGAAGTATCAATGCTATTTCTGCTGTATATAGGGTATATAGGGAAACTTAGACATTGGCTACCTTAAATGAGGGGGTGATAAAGGCATGAAGTGATTGGCTTAAAAGTTTTCAACAGGGAGTTTAGTTCAAGAGTGTGCCGGGGAAGGTAGAGCCCCCACTGAAAAGTTTTCATCTTGTCTAGATGGGTCTGGTGGAAAGAGATGGGGATAAGAGTCTCTCTCTCTTTTTTTTTTTTTGGTTGTTAATGTTTGATTGTGAATTATGTGATAGTTTACATGGGTGAATATTAGTTTTACATTCATCCTATCGTATATCATTTCATTGCCATGGTTACAATCCCCTCTATGAATCATCAACCAACTAAAGGGTATACCCTGCAAGCCTGCCTGCCGGTCGTCAGCACACATCCCCTCTCCCTCTCTGGGTCTAAAGTCCCCAGCTGCTCCATCTCTCCAC
>NW_006414193.1:12455-13118 GCF_000296735.1 Chrysochloris asiatica | reverse complement strand
TGTTTTGTAAGTGTAGAAAAACATCTTACTTACACTTGCATGGTTACAGAACCCAGCTCTATCAGTTACTATCTGTGTGCCTAAGTTTTCTGTGTTTAAGTTTTCCATAATAAGATATTGATACATTACAAAGAGTTTCACTGCAGTGTTTTTGCAATAAAATAATGTATAAATTCATGTAAAGCACTTATACCAACAGGAATCAATCCCATCTTCATTATAATTATCACCATCATCATCAAGACCACTCTTCAAAATCTAATTTTGTTAGTATGAGATAAAGGGGAAATGCAATCTAAAAAGTAAGCAGTGGAAATAGGAGAATAAGTTGTTAGTTATTAGTGATATTATTCTATAACTGATAAAGAACTTACATTTTTGTAATGAAGACATAAAAGAATTATTGAGGAAATGAATAGAGACAAAAATAATAGAGAAAATGGGAAGAAGAATGTAGGGAAGGAGAATGAAAAATAAGGGAAAATACAAAAATAAACAGGAAAAAAAGACATTGCTTTCCTTGACAATTTGTCAAAGTTCAGAAGTAAATTAGAAGTAAATTCAGACAAAGAAGAAATTATTTTATTGATAATAGACTAAATTTAAATTTAGAAAAAAATTAAATTGAGAAATGAGAAGCAAATGAAAATGTTAGATTTACCT
>NW_006414193.1:11113-12355 GCF_000296735.1 Chrysochloris asiatica | reverse complement strand
ATAAAATAATGTGTAAATTCATGTAAAGCACTTATACCAACAGGAATCAATCCCATCTTCATTATAATTATCACCATCATCATCAAGACCACTCTTAAAAATCTAATTTTGTTAGTATGAGATAAAGGGGAAATGCAATCTAAAAAGTAAGCAGTGGAAATAGAAGGAGAATAAGTTGTTAGTTATTAGAGAAATTATTCCATAACTGATAAAGAACTTACATTTTTGTAATGAAGACATAAAAGAATTATTGAGGAAATGAATAGAGACAAAAATAATAGAGGAAATGGGAAGGAGAATGAAAAATAAGGGAAAATACAAAAATAAACAGGAAAAAAAAGACATTGCTTTCCTTGACAATTTGTCAAAGTTCAGAGGTAAATTAGAAGTAAATTCAGATGAAGAAGAAATTATTTTATTGATAATAGATTAAATTTGAATTTAGAAAAAAAATAAATTGAGAAATGAGAAGCAAATGAAAATGTTAGATTTACCTAAACTTACACTTTCATGCTTTAAAGTTTAAAATTTAAGAACAAAAAGTATGAAGATTGAAGAAGCGTGGTTTCTCAAACTTATGCTAGTTTGTATATCCTTCTATAATATATTATTTCTCAGGTTGGACTATGCGCAAAGGGTTGTGCCATTTTATCACTCACTATCACTGTTTTTAAGGAGCTCTGGTAGCATAGTGGTTACGCATTGAGCTGCAAACCGCAAGGTCAGCATTTTGAAATTACCAGCTGTTCCATGGGAGAAAGATGAGGCTTGCTGCTCCTGTAAAGATTTACAGCCTTGAAAACCCTGTACAGGGTTGCTATGAGTCGGAACTGACTGCACGGCACAGAGCCACCACCACTATCACTGTTTTTGGAGTCCTGGTGTGGTGCTGTAGGCTAATGCATAAGACTGCAAAGTCTTTTGAACTGCAAGGTCAGTGGTTCAAGCTCACCAGGGGCTCCTTGGAAACCCTATACAGGGTCCTTATGGGTCAGAAACGAGTTGAAGTCACTTAACAACAACATCACTGTTTTACAATTGACATTATGTGATTGATTAAGGACATCTTTTACCAATAGAATCTGTTCACAAAATCTATTACAGAATATTTTGGTTGTGATATTTGCAATTGGGGAGTTAATATTGTTATAAATTTCTAAGTTTAATAAATAAAATTCATGTTAATAAAAACAAAAACTTAATGCAAAGAAATCAAGCATTTGAGATTATCTTCAGTTTAAG
>NW_006414193.1:10340-10858 GCF_000296735.1 Chrysochloris asiatica | reverse complement strand
TCAAGGGCAACTTTCATGTCCTTGTTTCTCAGACTATAAATGACAGGATTCAGAGTGGGAGGTAACAGGGAGTATAAAACAGACATAAAGAGGTTCAATGATGATGGGGATTTAGACGCTGAACCTAAGTATGCAATAAATCCTGAAGACAGAAACAAAGTCACCACACAGAGGTGAGGCATGCAGGTGGAGAAAGTTTTGAACCTGCCTTGAGTTGATGGAATCCTTAAGACAGCTGAGAAAATGTAAATATAGGACACAACCATTAGGGTAAAACATACAAAAGCAAAACAGCAGCTAGCAATGATAAATGCATATTCTAAAATGTCCCCAGAACAGGAAAGTGTAAGTAATGATGGAATATCACAGAAAAACTGAAGAACTGAGTTGGGCCCACAGAAATTCACAGAGAATATACCTGCTACATGAATGGATCCATAGACACAACCACTAAACCATGATGCAGTCACCATCTGAACACAGGAACCTCTATTCATAACTGTCTCATAGTGCAGAGG
>NW_006414193.1:0-4245 GCF_000296735.1 Chrysochloris asiatica | reverse complement strand
GTGTAAAACAAATAGTCTCCTGTGCATTAGTAAATATTTAAGTCCATAAGTAATTGTATTTACATCCTTGGGAACATTTTTTTACGAAACAGTTTTTCAAGGGCAACTTTCATGTCCTTGTTTCTCAGACTATAAATGACAGGATTCAGAGTGGGAGGTAACAGGGAGTATAAAACAGACATAAAGAGGTTTAATGATGATGGGGATTTAGACGCTGAACCTAAGTATGCAATAAATCCTGAAGACAGAAACAAAGTCACCACACAGAGGTGGGGCATGCAGGTGGAGAAAGTTTTGAACCTGCCTTGAGTTGATGGAATCCTTAAGACAGCTGAGAAAATGTAAACATAGGACACAACCATAAGGGCAAAACATACAAAAGCAAAACAGCAGCTAGCAATGATAAATGCATATTCTAAAATGTCCCCAGAACAGGAAAGTGTAAGTAATGATGGGATATCACAGAAAAACTGAAGAACTGAGTTGGGCCCACAGAAATTCACAGAGAATGTACCTGCTACATGAATGGATCCATAGACACAACCACTAAACCATGATGCAGTCACCATCTGAACACAGGAATCTCTATTCATAACTGTCTCATAGTGCAGAGGATGGCAGATGGCAGCATATCGGTCATAGGACATGACTATAAGTAGGGCATATTCTGTGCCCGCAAAAAAAATAACAAGAAAAACCTGTGAGGCACATCCTAAGTAGGAAATGGAGTGGACGTTGCTCAGAGAGTTTATGATGGACTTAGGTACAGTTACAGAGATGTAGCACATGTCAATTAAAGATAAATTCTTCAAGAAGAAATACATGGGAGCTTGGAGGTTCCGGTCAATGATGGTGAGAGTAACAATGAGGAGGTTTCCCATCAATGCTGTCAGGTAAATGAGGAAGAAGAGGGCTGCATACAGTCTTTGCAACATCCAGTCATCAGGGAATCCCATGAGAAAGAATTCTGTTATGATAGTTACGTTGACTATTTTCTGAGGCATTCTGTTACTTATCTGCAGAAATTTAAGAAAATGACATTTACTCTATTCACTTACATCTTCAGAATTGACACTTCTATCAGTTTTTTAATGTATTATATTACATTGTGATGAACATGTTTAGGTCACCAGAGAAGTCTCAAAGAGGGCTGTATCTTACAAAATATGATTTTCAATTCATGCAAAGTAAATTGTATTAAGATAGTCATTAAGAGCAGTCTTAAAATAATTTGCCATTTAGTTTCCTGGGTTAGTGAAATGCATCTTGTTAAACTAGATGACTGATAACTTTTTAAAAGCTTCAAACTAAACAGATTATAAATGAAGATTGAATTAAATCATAGATGTATCTACAAATTCTATTTTGCCCATATCAGTTGTTCAGAAAGCGCATGTAACTGCCATCAATCTCATAATTAAAGTTAAAATATAAAAATATTTCCAAAGAAAGTGAAATAAAATCAAGTAAAATAATTGGACTTACTGGGACATAGAAAATAGCAAGATTAGTAGGCCAATCGTGTAGGAAATGTTACGGTAGATTGCACAAGGCTGTGATAATTAGAAATATGTTTTCCCTTATTTTAGGTATCCATTCCTTAAAATTCTCAGGAACTGAAAGTCATGGACAAGGGAGAAAGAGAACACTTTCTTATACTATAAGAAAACCTTAATAAGGAGAGTCCTTTGCCCAACAGGAAACATATTTCTGTTTCTGTCTGCATTATGCTATTGCTCAGGCTTTTTATGCATTAGCTGGAGTGAAGTCTTCTCCCCATTGACATACAAATTCAAAGGATACTTATATTTCACCTGTATTTTTGTAAGATGCTATAATTAACTAATTAGGCTGAAAGCAAATTAATTGTATCAACCAAGATTCCTGAGAGGGAAAATCATTTCATAGAAATACTGTTTTTATGAACATGGATACTTTTGAATAAGAAGAAGTAGGTCCATCATAGTTGGCTTATCCAATGCGATTTCCTGTTATGATATTTATCTTATTGACATTAGAATATTTTCATGTTGGGTTTTACATGTGAAACTTTATATTTAGAGAATTTTTTAATATTAAACTTATGAATTCATATCTGGAGATGACACAGTTATGTCACATTTTAAAATACCTATCATAATGCTGGTGTGGTGCTGTGGGATAAAGCACTGGACTGCAAGGTTAGTTTGAACCACAAGATCAGAAGTTCAAACTCATTAGTGACTCCATGGAAACCCTATAGAGAGTTTCTCTGAGTCAGAACTGACTCGACAGCACTTAACAGTAACAAAAACATCATGATGCTATTTTCATTCTTATCTACCATAAGCATAATATAATTACAGAAGAGTCAAACTACGAAAACTGTAGCTACATATAGGATTTCTGAGGCTGTCAATCTTTCTTGGAGCAAAAAGCCTCGTGTTGCCCAAGCAGAGTTGCTGATTGGCTCAAACTGCCTCACCATGCAGTTCAGAGTCCAATGTTTGTCCTACTTATGCACACTTATATAAAAATAAAGTATTTTGAGTACAATAATTGATCAAATAGTCTACCACATTTTTTGTTAACTGTTGTAGAGTTGGTTCCAACTCACAGTAACCTTATTCACAACAGAAGAAAACATTGACCGATCTTGCACCAATCTCAATCACTGCTACAATGCTACTGGAACTGTACCAGTGTTCTGGTTGGGGGGGGGAGGGGGATCTTCCTCTATTTCATTGACCCTGCATGTTACCAAGCATGATATTCTTCCCCAGACACTTGTCTTTCCTCATAATATGTCCGAAGTGTGAGAGAGTGAGAGATGAAGTCTGGCCATCCTGACTTCTAAAGAACATTCTAGCTGTACATTTTCCAACACAGATGTTTTAGTTGTCCTGGTAGTCCATGATACTTTTAATATTTTCCTCCAACACTATAACTTGTACAGTATTCCTTATTTATTGTTCAATTTTCACTTGAATATAAGGCTATTCAAATACATGATATGCATGGGTCAGGAGCAACTTAGACCTCAAGTTGACATCTTGGCTCTTCAGCACTTTAAAGAGGCTTTGTGCCACAGATTTGCCTAATGCAAAAAATCATTTGATATTTTGACTGCTGTTTCTATAAGTATCAATTGCTGATCTGATAAAATGAATTATTTGACAACTTCATTCTTTTTCCATTTATCATGATGATATTTATTGGTCCAGTGTGGGGATTTTTGTGTCCTTCACAGTGATGTGCAATCCATAGAGAAGGCTAGGTCTTTGATCTCCCTCAGTAAGCATTTTCAGCCAGTAAGGTTGTGTCATCAGCATACTGCAGATTGTTAATGAATCTTATTTCAATCCTGATGTCACGTTAAACTTCATTTTGTTCATCTTCTTGGGATTGTTTACTCAGCATACAGATTAAATAAATTATTGTGAAAGAATACAACACGGATACACACCTTTCCTGATTTTAAACCATTCAGTATCCCCTGGTTCTCTTTGCGCAAATGCCTATTGGTCTATATATAGGTTCCTCATGACCACAACTAGGTGTTTCAGAATACTCATTCACCACAATGTTGTGCATAGCTATTGATGATCTACACAATTGAAAGCCTTTGCATAGTTAATAAAGCACAAGTAAACATCTTTATGGTGTTTTCTACTTTTATTCAAAATCTGTCTGATATCAGTAAAAATCAACTGGTATAAATCCACTGATAAAAAAAATAATATGAAAACAGCTGTTAAATCCACTGGTTAAAAATCCAAAACAAAACAACTGTAAAAAATCCACTGGTAAACAACGTGGAATATATGAACTATGAATCTAGAAATATTGGAGGTAGCAAAAAATGACATGTAACACATAAAGATTAATATCTTAGGCACTAGTGAGCTGAAATGTAGTGGTATTAACCATTTAAAATTGCACATTCATATGGTTTACTATACCACATATGACAAATTGGAGAAGACTGGCATTGCACTCATCATCAAAAGTAATATGTTAAGATCTATCTGTAAATGCAGTGCTGTGTGTAATGATATTTACACACTGACCACCAAAGCCAGTGATTAAAAATCAGAGAATTCTACTAATTCTTCAGTTTTAAATTGATACATTTGCAATCAAGTAGCATTAGTAATTATTGGTGATTAGAATGGGAAAATTTGAAACAAAAAGGAGGATTGTTAGTTGGAAATATGACTTTGGTGATAGAAATTACTTTGAAGATTATATGGTAGAATTTTGCAA
>NW_006414192.1:5031-5705 GCF_000296735.1 Chrysochloris asiatica | reverse complement strand
AAAAAAAAACTGCCTACCAAGAATCCTCTATCCAGTAAAGCTGTCAATCAAATATGATAGTGTAATCAAAACACTCCAGGATAAACAGAAACTAAGGACTTTTGCCAAAGCCAACCCTGCTTTGAAAAGCATCTTAAAGGAAGTTCTGTGGATTGAGAACCACCAAGAACAGACAACAACCAGAGAATAACATATGTGGCAGCATCACCCTGAACTCAATGGACAAATGGAAGAGTCAAGAACAGAATAAAATTATAAGAACAGAGAATCTGGGAGGTCTGTCTATGATCAAACAATTACAATGTGAAAGAAGATAAACACAGAGGAACAGATATATCCAAGTGGTGAGAAGGTCAAGTGGATTACAGGATAAAATAAACTATCTTAACGGAGGGAAGAGTTAATGGAATATAAGGTAAGTACAACAGTGGGGTTGGGGTGGGGGGCTTAGTTTGGGTGCTGGGTAGGGCAATATAAAAAGGGGGAGGAGGTGGAAGAACAAGATAGGTAGGGGAACACTGAGAC
Organism: Chrysochloris asiatica; assembly: GCF_000296735.1. Classification (NCBI taxonomy): domain Eukaryota; kingdom Metazoa; phylum Chordata; class Mammalia; order Afrosoricida; family Chrysochloridae; genus Chrysochloris; species Chrysochloris asiatica. The sequence continues at coordinate 5,180 of NW_006414192.1, read as the reverse complement.
AGGTTTGCATGGCCTAAGTGGGACAGAGGTAAATAGTGATGTGTGCTCAACCTTGGAACAATAGGGCTCTGTGATACAGGGATCTAGGCATAGTTTGAAGAGGGGAAATAATACTAAAATGCTTTACTGTTTTATGAATTTTGGTTTCC
>NW_006414192.1:3278-3813 GCF_000296735.1 Chrysochloris asiatica | reverse complement strand
TATTGCTCTGTTAACAAAAAGAATGCTTCAACAGTTTGAATGATTTTAAATCACTGAGTGCCAGATATTGGAAATAGCTGCAATCCATTTAATGCAGCACAAGAACAACTTAGCAATATTGTCCTTGTATATTTTAGCAGTTTAATCATTTTGTTCAATTTTCTTAACTTGATCTTTATTGGTTTAGGGCAGCTGGCTTAGCATGTGGTGGTAGTTGATATTAATTTGTAAAATACATTACACAGCAACAGCTTAAAATAGTCAATAAAGTTATTGTATGTCCTGACACATCATGTACTTGTTTAAATTAACAATGCATATTTTTACATGTATTAGATAAATATCAGGGAACTCACATTCTGCAGAACAGATAGTTTAAACAAAAAGTGTAAAATCAACAGTGATAATAAGGTAAACTCTTCTGGTCATATTTTATTCATATTTTTAACATATACCACATAAGAAAAGTATATATTAAGTGCCATTTAGTCATATCTAACTCATCCAACTGAATGAAACATTGCATGGTCCTCCG
>NW_006414192.1:0-1088 GCF_000296735.1 Chrysochloris asiatica | reverse complement strand
TGTTGGTTATCAGTCCAAAGAACACCCATTAGAACTTTTTGCAAACTTGGTCTGGTCATTAAAAATGTCTTTTCATTTCTATTAATCAGGAAATGTCTTAAGTTCACCATCGTATTTCAGGGACAACTTTGCTGGGTATAGGATTCTTGGTTGTCAATTTTTTTTTTCTTTCAGAGTTTTGTATATGTCACCCTATTGCCTTCTTACCTTTGTGGTTTCTGTGAATAAATAAGAGCTTACCCTTACTCTTTCTCCTTTGTAGATACTTTTTGCTTTTCCTAAGCTGCTCTCAGGATTCTTTACTTGTTTTTACTTTGGGAAAGATTGATTATAATGTTTTGGTGAGATTCTTTCAGGATCTATCTTGTTTGGGGTTCATTAGACTTTTTCTATGCTTATACTTATCTTATTTGGGGTTCATTAGACTTCTTGTATGCTTCTATATATCCACCACGCATCTGTCAGTTTGTCATACTGTGGTGGGGCTTGTGAGTTGCTGTGATTCTAAAAGCTATGCCACCAGTATTTTAAATACCACAAGGGTCACCCATGGTAGGCGGGTTTCAGATAAGCTTCCAGACAAAGACAGACTAGGAAGAAGGAGTGATGAACTACTTGTGAATATTTAGTCACTAAACCTTATGAATAGTAGAAAAACACTATCAGATATACTGCTGGAAAATGAGCCCCTCAGGTTGGAAGGCACTCAAAATGTGACTGGGGAAGAGTGGCCTTCTCAAAGCAGAGTTGACCATGATTATGCGAATGGAGTAAAGCCTATCGTAGAAAATCCCGTGGGACCTCCATTTGCTGATGGGGCACAACTCAAAATGAAGAGAAACAGCTGTAAACATCTGTTGAAAATCAGAATGTGGACTGTACGAAGTATGAATCTGGGAAAATTGGAAATTGGCAAAAATGAAATGGAATGCATAAACATCGATATCTTAGGCAATAGTGAGCTGAAATGGACTGGTATTGGCCATTTTGAATCTGATGACCACTTGGTTTACTATGCCAGAAATGACAAATTGAAGAGGAATGGTGTTGCATTCATTGTCAGAAAGAACATATCCAGATCAGTCATG
>NW_006414191.1:5277-5986 GCF_000296735.1 Chrysochloris asiatica | reverse complement strand
ATATATATACACACACACACACACATATGTACATATATGTACCTATATATCCATATATGGAGACATGGTGTGGCACTGTGGGTTAATGTGACAGACTGCAAATCCATTTGAACTACAAGGCCGGCAGTTCAAGCTCACCAGTCGCTCCTAAGAAACCCTATACAGTGTCGCTATGTGTCAGAATCGACTCAATGGCACTTAACAACAACAAATACCTACATATGTCCCTGATGACATTGTAGGATAAACACTGGACTGATAATCTCAAGGTCGGTAGTTCAAACCCATCAGTTGCTCTGTAGGAGAAACATGAGGCTTTGTGCTATACAGGGTTGTTATGAGTCAAAATTGACTTGACGGAAGCAGATCTACTTTGGATACACGTATTTTTGCACAAAGGATATGCAACTGCATTTACATCATATGGACATAGTTCTTATGGGACATCACTAGAAGTATCTTGGCATCTTCAGATGCTCCTGGAGAAAAGTCTGCTGAGATGTTTACGTTGTTGTTGTCAGGTGCCATTGAGCCGGAACCGACTCACAGTGACCCCATGCACAGCAGAACGAAACAATGTTCGATCCTGGGCCAACCTCACTACCGCCGCCACGCTTGACGCCATCAATGATGTCACCTGGCTGATCCATCTCCTTGGGGGTCTTCCTCTTTTTCTCTGACCCTCCACCTTACCCAGTATGACATCCTT
>NW_006414191.1:0-2942 GCF_000296735.1 Chrysochloris asiatica | reverse complement strand
CAACACCATGCCTCTTCAATTTGTCATTCTCTGCATAGTAAACCATGTGGTTGTCAGATTCAAAATGGCCAATACCAGTCCATTTCAGCTCACTAATACCTAAGATATCGATGTTGATGCGTTCCATTTCATTTTTGACAACTTGCCATTTTCCCAGATTCATACTTCATATATTCCATGTTCTGATTTTCAATGGATGTTTATAGCTGTTTCACTTCATTTTGATTTGTGGCCCATTAGCAAATGAAGGTTCTATGAGCTTTTCTCTACTTGGAGGAGGTAGTTTTTCCCCCAGTCACATTCTGAGTGCCTTCCCACTTTCCAGTCCTGTATCTGACAATATTTCTCTGCTATTCATAGAGTTTTCATTGACTAGCGATTCAAAAGTAGTTTGTCACTCTTTCTTCCTAGTCTTTGTTTGGAAGCTCATCTGAAACCTGTCCACGATGGGTGACCCTGCTGGTTATTTAAAATACTGGTGGCATGGCCCTCAGAATCACAGCAATTCAATCCACCACAGCACGACAGACAGATGAGTGGCGGTTGCGTGGTTGCTGTTAAATAGGAATCTCCTTGTGCTAGGGCCCTTAAGTCTGACTCAAAGGCGGGATTTCTGTCCTTGGATGTCAATCAAGAGGCAGAAGCTCAGCAGGGGTGACTGGGTTGTAGTGAGACACATTGGGCTGGGCTTGTGGGTCTCTAAGTTGGTCGGTCGACCCCGCCTCAAAGCCAGGATCCAACTGTTAGGCTAGGAAGACGCTCTTGTGTCTGGGTAAGTAGTACAACCTGGCCGGCCCCTGCAGTCTCTTCCCGCTAAGCAGCGTCTCCCGATCGACCTGGTCTCCAGACACCTCTCACCCCACCGCTCTGTGATCTTGGTTTCATTTTACACCTCCACCAGGTCTGCGCAGTTCTCGCACATTGTTTAACCGCCACCCTCCATGATAGAAGCCCCGAGATGTTTATAGGACTTTTGGAAAAATACATGTGTTCAGTAGTAATTTCATAATTTCTTAATATAATATTTTTTCATAGACTTTATACAAGCTTTTACCTCTAAAGACATGTGTTTGTGTGTTCTCCACAGAGGGGGGTTAAATTATCCAAACTGACACACAAAATGGAATCAAAAGATAATGGCATTTTTTTCCCATGAACTTTTTGACGCCCCCTTATAAACATACATGCTTTAAGCTCAAAGCCATCAAGTCTATCATGACTAATGGCAGCCATAAGACAGAGCACTGCACTGCCGACAGGGCTTCTGGGACTGCAAAACTTTATGGGAGCAGACAACTTCAACTTTTATACCATGGCTGGTGGGTATGAACTTCCAAACTCACAATTAACAGTCCAATGCTTAACCCACTGTGTCATCAGAGCTCCTTGTCTGTATACTATATATATATATACATATTGTTGTTGTTAAGTATCATGGAGTCAGTTCCGACTCATAGTGACCCTGCACAGGGTTTCTGATGCTGTAAATCTTTACGGGAGCAGAAAGCCTCATCTTTCTCCAGTGAAACAGCTGGTCTTTTGAACTGCCAACCTTGGGGTTACCAGCCCAATTCAGAACCACTAAGCTATATGTATATACATATATAAAATCTGCAACTCATATATCAGTTTGTCGTACTGTGGTGGCTTGTGAGTTGCTGTGATTCTGGAAGCTATGCCACTGGTATTTTAGACACGAGTAGGGTCACCCATGGTGGACAGGTTTCAGATGAGCTTCCAGATGAAGACAGACTAGGAAGAAGGAGTGACAAACTACTTTCTGAACATTTATTCACTGAAAACTTTATGAATAGCAGAGAAACAATGTCAGATATAGTGCCAGAAAATGAGCCCCTCAGGTTGGAAGGCACTCAAAATGCGACTGGGGAAGAGCTGCCTCCTCAAAGTAGAGTTAGCCGTGATGACGCTAATGGAGTAAAGCCCATGGGACCTTCATTTACTGATGGTGCACAACTCAAATGAAAAAAGCCAGCTGTAAAATTACAATGAAAATAAGAACATGGAATGTACAAAGAATGAATCTGGGAAAATTGGAAGTTGTCAAAAATGAAATGGAAGGCATAAATATCAATATCTTAGGCATTAGTGAGCTGAAATAGACTGGTATTGGCCATTTTGAATCTGACAACCGTACGGTTTACTATGCCGGGAATGACAAATTGAAGAGGAATGGAATGGTGTTGCATTCATTGTCAAAAATAACATATCCAGATCTGTCATGAAGTACAATGCTGTCTGTGATAGGATAATATCCATGTACCAAAAGGAAATGGCTAATGTTCAACCATTATCAAGAGGTAGCATATGTTCAAGAGCCAATGATACTGAAGGAGGAAGTCCAAAGTGCACTGAAGGAATTGGCAAAGAACAAGGCACCAGGAACTGATGGAATAAAACATTGAAGTCTTTCAGGAAAGTAAGGCGGCACACAGGAGGTACTCACTCATCTCTGCCAAGAAATTTGGAAGAGATCAATGTTTGTGCCCATTCCAAAGAGAGGTGACCCAACAGAATGTGGAAATCATTGGAGAATCTCTTTGATATCCCACGCGAGTAGAGTTTTGTTAAAGGTAATACAGAAATGGCTACAATCATACATTGACAGAGAACTTCCAGAGGTTCAAGCCAGATTCAGTAGAGGCCATGGAACGAGGGATATCATTGCTGATGTCCAATGGATCTTGGCTGAAAGCAGAAAATATCAGAAAGATATTTACCTGTGCTTTACTGACTATGCAAAGGTTCTCGATTGTGTGGATCGTGACAAGCTATGGACAACATTGTGAGTATTCTGGAACACTTAATTGTGCTCATGAGGAATCTGTACTTGGACCAAGAGGCAGGTGTTCGAACAGAACATGGGAACACTGAATGGTTTAAAATTAAGAAAGGTGTACGACAGGGTTGTATTCTTTCACCAT
>NW_006414190.1:5105-6026 GCF_000296735.1 Chrysochloris asiatica | reverse complement strand
AGCTCTTCGACTATCTTTTCTGTGGTTTTCTTTGTCTCTTCCTGTTCTACAATCCCAATCACCCATAGGTTCTCCCTCTTCATATTGTGCCACATGAATCTTAGGCTTTCTTCAGGTTTTTGTGGGTTTTTTTTTTTTTTTTTCATTATTTTTTCTGCTTGCACTTCTATTTTAGCAATATTGAGAGATTTATCTTAAGCTCATTAATGCTGGCTTCCATCTATTCAATTGTATTCCTTTGCCCTTTCAGTGTATTGTCCATTTCTGATATGTTAGTAGTGATCATCTGGACTTTTGTTTGATTGCTCCTGTAGCACTTTTCTTACTTCTTCCTTATATCCTCAACCTTTCTGTGGGACAATTGGATGCACCTCAATATCATTCTCTTGAATTCTTTTTCAGGTAGTTCCAGAGCCTCTTCTCTCACAAAAGCAATTTCTAGTTCTCCCTCTTGGTCATTTGTTTAAGCTACTCTGTCTTGTTTCTGGATATGATCAGAATTTTTCTGATGCTTTTTAGGCATTGTGGTGCTATTGTATTTGTATTAATTTGATGAATGTGTGTAGGTGTATTCTTAAGCACTCTCCAGTTGCCTCCTGATAGGTGTCATAAGGAGATAGGCTTCACTATTCACTGTTCATACAGTTCAATTCAGTGTTTTAGCAGATGCTGCTCTGGTGTATAACAGCTGGTATTGACTCTTGACCAACTGGTGGGGTTTTAGAGGGTACCGTTGTAGCTTGACTGAATAGCTGTAGTTGCTGTCTCTCACCTGCAGTTGCAGGTGAGGCAAGAAGAGAAAGCACTCCCACAAGACAGAAGGAGGACCAAAAAACAAGACTAAAAACAAAAGCTAAAAAACCCCAGGAATAACAAAATGAAGACAATAAACCTGGGAAAAGGAAAATAAACAAATAAAAT
>NW_006414190.1:0-4695 GCF_000296735.1 Chrysochloris asiatica | reverse complement strand
CTTTGTCTCTGTAAGTTTCTGGCAGGTTTCTGCATCAGGGATGCTCTCTTGTCTCTCAATCTGTTCACTCCTGTTCAAAATGGTTGTGGCAGGTCATACAGACTTCCCCAAATCAGAAGTCACATCCTTTCTTGCTTCTGTTCAAATTCTTTCTCCAGGTAAGTACCTGATCCACTTATATATTCCTCTATCTGAAGCTCAGAGTTCCAGGAGCATCCTCTGAATCTTTTTCATCCGGTTGTCCAAGTTTTTGCTAAAAGGGGTCTGCACAGCCTTTCTGGCTGCCATCTACCTTCTAAATCTGATTTTTCTAATATTGAGTCATCCTTGCATCCCTGGTATTAATCCCACTTAGTCATGATACATTAATTTGTTGTATTGTTGAATTCTATTGGCTAGGATTTTGTTGAGAATTTTTACATCTGTGTTCATGAGGGATGTTGTTGTTGTTGTTAAGTGCCATAGAGTCAGATCCAACCCATAGTGACCCTGTATAGGGTTTCTAGTGAGCTTGAACTGCTGACTGTGCAGTTCCAACTGACTTGCAGTCCAGTGCATTAACCCACAGAACCACACCATGAGTCCTCATGAGGGAGACTGATCTATAATTTTCTTTTTTAGTGATGTCTTTGCCTGGTTTTGATATGAGGATTATGCTCACTTCATAAAATATATTCAAGAGTTTTTCCATCCTTTCAATTTTCTGGAATAGTTTGAGAAGAATTTGTGTCAGCTCTTCTCTGAATGTTTGGTAAGATTCTTCAGTAAAGCCATTTGGACTAGGACTTCTTTTGTTGGAAGTTTTTAAAAGACCTGATCAATTTCTTCTTTTGTTTTATATATATGTTCTAGTTTTCTACTTCACTCTGTGACAGTTTAGGTAGGTCATGTTTTCCTAAAACCATTTCTTCTGGATTTTCAAATTTATTGGAGCAAAATTCTGCATAGTATTCTGTTATTATCCTTTTAATTTCCATTTGGCTCTGTTGTGATGTCACCCTTATAATTTATTGTGTGTGTTATTTGCATCTACTTCCTCTTTTCATTCGTTAGATTTGCCAGTGGTCTCTCAATTTTATTAATATTTTCAAAAAAACCCAACTTTTTACCTTGTTGGTTCTTTCTATTGTTTTTCTGTTTTCTAATTCATTTATTTCTGCTCTAATCTTTATTATTTCTCTTCTTCTGGTGATTGTAAGCTTATATTGCTGGTCTTTCCTAATTGTTTGAGATGTTGTGTTAATGTGTTGCTTTGGGTTCTTTCTTCTTTTTGGATATGTCTGTTTATTGCTATAAATTGCCCTCTCAGCACTGCTCTTGGCTCTTGCTGTGTCCCAAAGGTTTTGGTATGTTGACTTTTGTTCTCATTTGCTTAAAAAAATTTTTTTTTTTCATTTTTTATTTGTTCTGTTACCCAATAGCTTTTAATGAGGGTTGTTTGATTTCTTGACTGCTGGTTCCATGATCATTGAATGTGGATCCAAAAAAAAAAAAAATTCTTGACAATTTCAATCTTTTCTCTATCATAATGTTGTTTATTGGTCCAGTTGTGAAGATTCTTGTTTCATTGAGTTGTAATCCACACTGAAAACTATAATTTTATCTTCATCAGCAAGTACTTCAAGTCCTCTTTGCTTTCAGCAAGCAACGTTGTGTATTCTGCAGGTTGTAAAATGATCCTTCTTCTAATCCTGATGCCATGTTCTTCTTCATATAACTCAGTTTCTTGGATTATTTGCTTATCATACAGATTGAATAAGGATGGTGAAAGGATACAATCCTGACACACACCTTTCCTGATCTTAAACCACTCAGTCTATCCTTGTTTTGTTCAAACAACTGCATCTTTTTCTATGAACAGGTTCAGTATGAACATAATTAAGTGTTCTGGAATTCCCATTCTTCACAATATTATCCATAGTTTGTTATTATCCACGTAGTCGAATGACTTTGCATAGTCATTAGAACTATGCAATCAGAACAATTCTCCATTTTTCATGATGTTGCTTATTGATCCAGTTGTGAGGGTTTTTGTTTTCTGTATGTTGAGGTTTACCCATGCTAAAGATTGTAGTCTTTGATCTTCATCAGTAAGTGCTTCAAGTCCTCTTCACTTTCAGGGATATACACTGATGAAATACTCATATTTGCACACCCCAAAAGGCATATATAAGGATGTTTATTACTTGTAATTGTGAAGAATTGGAAGCATTCCTGTTGTTCATTGACAGAAGAAATGATAAAATCTTGTTTTAGAGTATAATGTAGTTAAAAGAATGACCAGAGAAAGGAAGAGAGAACAATAAGGTAGATAGATTATGTATTTTTCCCCCAAAGGAAAGATTTCCTTAATATATTGCTAAGTGATAAAAACAAGTTGCCCAAAATATTTATGTAACATCATAGGTAGAATTTATGGGTGTAAAAATTGAAGTGAAGGCTAGAATTCTTATTTTTCAAAATTACAAACTTAAAAAAAAAATATTTTATACCTGTACTCTAATTGTTGTTGTTGTTAGGTGCCATCGAGTCAGTACCGACTCATAGTGACCCTATGCATAGCAGAATGAAACACTGCCGGTCCTGGGGTAACCTCACAATTGTTGCCATGGTTGAGCCCATTGATGTTGCCACTTTGCCAATCCATCTCGCTGGGGGTCTTCCTCTTTTTCTCTAATCCTCTACCTTACCAAATACGATATCCTTTCTCTAAGTTTAATTTACAGGAGGATGGGTGTACAACTGGTTAACATTATAGACTTCCAAGATCTTTCATATGTTGCCAACAGTATGTATATGTAAGGCAGGAGCAGGGAAAGAGTTTCTGGATGTGATCCAGCCACCCAGTAATAGTTATGAAAGCTAAAGGATTACTTATAGGAGCCTCCTTTTAAAGATAAGGCTGTGTAACATGAAACCACAAATATTAGAACTTTCTTCTAGGAATATAAATGATCATTCATGCAAGCACAAATTTTGTAAAGTGATTCAATCCTATTTTGTATAATGATGTCATTATTCAATGTATTGTGTCTGTAAAATGATTCTGTTCAAATGTGCTGAAATTTCAACTACAGAGTCCTAATGTAGATGCCCCATGGATATTCCTCTACGAGATGCTTGGATATGATAGAAAACTATGAAATAAAAATTTTACCCAAGATTTAGCTTTCTTTTCTACACTCTTACAAGCTATTGTGAATCCATGTAATATAGACTATTACTGGTAAAATTGAGTAAAATAGGAAAGCTAAATTCAGAAGCTTTAGAAATGCATGCTCAATGGCTCAGAAAATAATAATAGAGTAACACTTGAATGTTTGAATGTTGATATTCTTAAATATAGGCAGCTGTAGCTGAACACATGGTTGTGTGTAAAAATATATAAGATTTGAAATCTGATTTAAACATACTGTATAGATACAAAAACAACAACAACAAAACAACTGGGAGCTCAAATAAAAAGTTAAAAGAAATGAAGATATTGTGGCATTAGAACAAAATGGAGAAGAACTTCATGAAGATTGGATGAAATAAAAAACATCAGGCATTCAAATGATTAAGTCGCTGTAGGGTCATCCAGCCTACAGGTTATATATTTTTGTTGTGTGTCATTGAGTCAATTCGGACTCATAGTGACCCTGTGTGACAAAGTAGAACTGCTCGATTGGGTTTCTGGATGGATCTGAACGACCATCTTTCAGTTAGCAGCCGAGCACTTAACTGTTGTTCCATAGTTATATAAAATTATATAAATTCATTAAATGTTATAAATATCTAGCCTCAGTGACCAATGTTTGGGTCCTTTTATTGTTTTTGCGAAGAGAGCCAGGCATTCCCTAAAAGGCAACTACTGCTAGATCTTGGAATGGAAAAGTAAGTTAGATTTTAGAAAGCGTTAAGATGAAGCAAGAAGGCAAGCCTGGTTGATTGTTTTACAGAGAAGCCCCAAGTGCTACATCTCTTTCAGTTCTACTTTGCTATTTCTCTCTTGCACACTGTCTCCATGAAGTATGTTTCAACTAAGAAGGAATGGATGTTGGGTAGGCAACCTACAATGTCTATAACAGGTACTGTGATTAGTCCAACTTGGGTCAGGCGCCCACTCATTGTCCAATCACTGTGATCAGGGAAAGAATCATATAAGAAGATGGCAGCATTCATTCACACCTTAAGGTGAAGAAGTGATGAAAGTCTTAGTAGTTCCCCTGAAGAAGGGAACTGTGCATAGGAGAAAGAGAGTCTGTATTATTTATATATTGCTGCTAACAAATGACTCTAAGACTTGGGACCTTAAACAACAAACAATGTTTCTGTGGGTCAGGAATCAGGTGTGACTTTAGGCTCAAGGTCTCTCACAGGACTGCAATCAAGATGTTGGCCAGGGCTTCAGTCATCTCAAAACTCAACTAAATGAAGATCTGCTTCAAGTTCACTCAGGTGCCTATTGGCAGGCCTCAGGTCCTTTCTAGCTTTTAGCCAAAGACTTCAGTTCCTTTGTATGTAGGCATTTCCTGAGGGCAGTAGCCAAGATGACTTTTGGTTGAAAGAGTGAGAGAGGGTACTCAAGAGATGGTCCCTAATGATCTCTACTTCCTGGTATTCCCATCCTGATGAGATTAGTGACTCACTTAGTTACTCACTTCTAACCAGTACCCATATGGATGGGAAAGCTGGACAGTGAATAAGGAAGAT
>NW_006414189.1:5148-6321 GCF_000296735.1 Chrysochloris asiatica | reverse complement strand
GGGACAGAGGTAAAGAATGATGTATGCACAACCTTGGAACAACAGGGCTCTGGGATACAGAGATTGAGACATGGTTGGAATGGGGAAAAGGGGGGAATAATGTTAAGATGCTTGGCTGTGTTTTGAATCTTGGTTTTCCTTGAATTATATTATAAAATAGACACTGGAGGGGGAGAGAAAGGAATAGCCAGAAACATCACAATACAAAGCTTGTAAGTCTATAACTGATTGGAATACCTAAAATGGGGCTACAATGTGCCCAGGGAAGGAGTCTTCCTGTGGAGCCTCTGCAATACATAAGACTATAGGTGGAAACCTGAACCACATCCAGATCTTCAGAGATGGGAAATTTCCACTTGAAAGGACGAACAGACCAGCCTGGAGCAGCTAGAAGTACAGAAGATACTTCTTGAAAGAAAGACCTACAGGAAAAATACAAAACAATAGAGGCAGACAGACTGTTACTACAAGAACAAACAAATTGCTTGCCCAGGAAACATGAAGGCAAGTGATTGGGTCCCTTCAGTGCAAACCCCCTTCCAAGACTAAGACTCAATACAAATACATGCTCTGATTGGTGACCACGCTCGTCACTGATAAGGGGAAGTAAGGGCAAAACAACAATGAAACGGCGAGCTAAGCCCTACAATGTGAAGAGTGAAGCGTTCAGGTGATAAAAAGAGAGGGCATATGCACAAGAACACCCACACTTGCAGATAATACCCACTTGACCTGGCTTCGATGACTGGATGATCAGAGCTCAACCAGAAGAAGAAAGAAGAGGAAAAAAAAGAGTAATCTCATACAATTTGATGAATTTGACCTACACATATGGATGCAGTGCTCAAAAGAGGGAACAAATCCTTACAGCAAGAATCCTTCCCACCCCTCCACACACAGAGTAGACAGGGATGGGCAACTTGGACATTGGCTACCCAAAATGGGGAGAGGGGTCTACAAAGGCAAGAAGTTACTGGCTTACAAGCTTTCAAGAGGGAACCTAGAGCCAGGGGGCATGGAGGAAGGCAGAATCTCCAGTGAGTACTATCCAATCTGTCTAGGCAGAGTTGATGGAATGGAATGCAGATGGGTCTCTTGTGATACAATAGTGAATAATTGTTATCAGGACTGATTGTGAGGGTTGGAAATGTAAAGGTAGACGTTTTATAGCAA
>NW_006414189.1:2134-4603 GCF_000296735.1 Chrysochloris asiatica | reverse complement strand
GCTATATGACAGAATGAATGTAAAGCTAATGTTCTCCCATGTAAACTATCATATAATTCACAATAAAACATTAAAGAAAAAATGAGACTGGGGAAGAGATGTCTCCTCAAAGTAAAGTTGACCATGATGACACAAATGGAGTTAAGCTCGTGGAAGAAAAGCCCACAGAATCTTCATTCGCTGATGGGGCACAACTGAAAATGAAGAGAAACAGCTGTAAACATCCATTGAAAATTGGAACATGGAATGTAAGAAGTATGAATCTGAGAAAATTGGAAGTGATCAAAAATGAAATGGAATGCATAAACGTCAATATCTTAGGCATTAGTGAGCGGAAATGGACTGGTATTGGTCATTTTGGATCTGACAACCACATGGTTTACTATGCAGGGAATGACAAATTGAAAAGGAATGGTGCTGCATTCATTGTCAAAAAGAACATATCCAGATCAGTCATGAGGTACAACGCTGTATGTGATAGAATAATATCCATGCGCCTAAAGGGGACCATAGTTAATACCACTATTATTCAAATTTATGTACCAACCACTAAAGCCAGTGAGGGTGAAATAGAAGAATTCTACCAACTTGTTCAATCTGAAATTGATCAAACATGCAATCAAGATGTTTTGATCATTACTGGTGATTTGAATGCAAAAGTTGGGAGCAAAGAGGAAGGATCAGTAGTTGGAAAATATGGCCTTGGTGGTAAAAATGATGCTGGAGAACGCATGATAGAATTCTGCAAAACCAATGATTTGTTCACTTCAAATACCTTCTTTAGACAGCATAACAGACGAATATACACATGGACCTCACCAGATAGAACACATGGAAATCAAATTGACTATATCTGTGGAAAGAGAAGATGGAAACGCTCCATATCATTAATGAAAACAAGGCCAGGGGCAGACTGTGGAACAGACCATCAATTACTCATATGCAGATTCAAACTGAAGCTGAAGTACATGAAAACTAGTCCACGAGAGCCAAAATATGACCTTGAATGTATCCCACCTGAATTTAGAGATCATCTGAAGAACAGATTTGATACATTAAACACTAAAGACGGAAGACCAGAAGAGTTGTAGGATGACATCAAGAACATTATACGTGAAGAGAGCAAAAAGACATTAAGAAGACAAGAAAGAAGAAAAAGGTCAACATGGATGTCAGAAGAGACACTGAAACTTGATCTCCAGCGTAGAGATGCTAAAGCAAATGGAAGAAATGAGGAGGTCTAAGAGTTGAGCAGAAAATTTCAAAGATCAGCTTGAGAAGATAAAGCCAAATATCACCAAAAAAATGAGCAAAGATTTAGAATCAGAAAACCAAAAAGGAAGAAGACGCTCAGCATTTCTCAAGCTGGGGGAACTGAAGAAAAAATTCAAGCCTCAATTTTCATCATTGAAAGATTCTCTGGGCAAATTATTGAATAATGCAGAAAGCATCAAGAGAAGATGGAAGGAATACACAGTCATTGTACCAAAAGGAAATGGTTAATGTTCAACCCTTTCAAGAGGACCATATAATCAAGAGCCAATGATACTCAGGGAGGAAGCCCAAGGTGCATTGAAGGAATCGGCAAAGAACAAGGCACCAGGAACTGATGGAATCAAAATTGAAATCTTTCCAGAAAGTGAGGTGGCACAGGAGGCACTCACTCATCTCTGCCAAGAAATTTGGAAGACAACTATCTTGCCGACTGATCTGAAGAGATCCATACTTGTGCCCATTCCAAAGACAGGTGACCCAACAGAATGCGGAAATCATTGGACAATATCTTTGATATCTCAAGCGAGTAAAATCTTGCTAAAAGTAATACAGAAACAGCTACAATTATACATTGACAGAGAACTTCCAGAGGTTCAAGCTAGATTCAGTAGAGGCTGTGGAATGAGAGATATCATTGCTGATGTCCGATGGATCTTGGCTGAAAGCAGAAAGGTGTTTACCTGTGCTTTATTGACTACGCAAAGGCTTTTGATTGTGTGGATCATGAGACGCTATGGACAACATTGCGAAGTATGAATATTCCAGAACACTTAATTGTACATGAGGAATCTGTACCTGGACTAAGAAGCAGTTGTTCGAACAGAGCGAGGGAACACTGAATGTTTTAAAATTAAGAAAGATGTGCAACAAAGTTGTATTCTTTCACCATACTTATTCAATCTGTATGCTGAGCAAATAATTCAAGAAGCTGGGTTCTATGAAGAAAAACATGGCATCAGGATTGGAGGAAGAACTCATTAACAACCTGCGATATGCAGATGATACAACCTTGCTTGCTGAAACTGAAGAGGACTTAAAACATTTACTGATGAAGATCAAAGAGCACAACCTTCGGTATGGATTACATCTCAATGTCAAGGAAACAAAAATCCTCACCACTGGACCAATAAACAACATTCTTATCAACGGAGAAAAGATTGAAGTTGTCAAGGACTTTATTCTTCTTGGATCAAC
>NW_006414189.1:0-2034 GCF_000296735.1 Chrysochloris asiatica | reverse complement strand
TGACCCAAGCCATGGTATTTTTAGTAACCTCATGTGGATGCGAAAGCTGGACAGTGAATAAGGAAGATCATAGAAGAATTGATGCCTTTGAATTACGGTGTTGGAGGAGAATACTAAAAGTGCCATGGGCTTCCAAAAGAAACAATAGATCTGTTTTGGAAGAAGTGCAGCCAGAGTGCTCCTTGGAGGCCAAGATGGCCAAACTTCGTCTCTCGTACTTTGGACATATTGTCAAAAGGGAACAGTTACTAGAGAAGGATATCATACTTGGTAAGATGGAGGGTCAGAGAAAAAAAGGAAGACCCCCCAACAAGATGGATTGGCCAGGTGGCAGCATCGATGGACTCAAGTGTGGCAACAGTAGTGAGGTTGGCCCAGGATAGGACACTGTTTTTTTTTCTGCTGTGTATAGGGTCGCTATGAGTCGGTGCTGACTCAATGGCACCTAACAATAACAACAGTCTTGATAGATTTTCTGAAACGACACAAGAAAATCAGATGGATATTATGAAGAAGTTTTAAAAAAATTGTAAACTCCATTGGTGAAAAAAGGCTAGGAGATGCATGCCCTGGATTTTTTTTTTTTTCCATCACCACAATATACCTACTCATACTTTGAGGATAGGTGGAACTATTCTAGGAGAATTTCATTGAAAACTTTAACCCATATACCCTAAAGCACTGATCTTGCCATTTCAGACTTCTTTTTGGTCTCCAAATTCAAAGAACATATAAAGGAACATGATTTCAGTCCCTACAAGATAATAAACCCACCACTCATCTGTCAGTTTGTCATACTGGTGGCTTGCGTGTTGCTGTGATTCTGGAAGCTATGCCACCAGTGTTTTAAATACCAGTAGGGGTTTCCACTGTGGACAGGTTTCAACTGAGCTTCTAGATGAAGACAGACTAAGAAAAAGGAGAGATGGATTACTTCTGAATATTTAGGCCCTGAAAACCTTATGAATATCAGTAGAAAACTGTCAACACCAGAATACTGAAACATGATGAATAGGAACAGAATATTGTCAGATATGATATCAGAAGATGACTCCCTTAGATTGGAAGGCACTCAAAATACAACTGGGGACGAGCTGCTTCCTCAAAGTAGAGCTGACCATGATGACATGAATGGAATAAAGCCTTCGGGACCTTCATTAGTTGATGGGGCACAACTCAAAATTAAAAACAGCTCTAAAAATTCATTAATAATGATAACATAGAATGTACAAAGTACAAATATAGGAAAATTGGAAACAGTCAAAACTGAAATGGAATGCATAAATCAATATCGTAGGTGTTAGTAGCTGAAATAGACTGATATTGGCCATTTTGAATTTGACAATCACATGATTTGCTACACTGGGAATGACAAATTGAAGAGGAATGGCATCACATTTATCATCAAAAAGTACAATATCTGTGACAAGATAATATCTATACGGAAATCATCATTAATATTGAATGCAAGTAAAATTTTGCTAAAAACAATTCAAAAATGGCTACAACCATACGTTGACAGAGAACTTCCGGAGTTTCAAGCTAGATTCTGACTAGGATGTGGAAAGAGGAATATCATTGCTAACGTCAAATGGGTCTTGGCTGAAAGCACAGAATACAAAAAAAAAAAAAAAAAAAAAAAAAGTTTGCTGTTAAGTGCCATCGAGTTGGTTCCCACTCATAGCAAACCTGTATAGGATTTCTGAGGAGCCAGTGGTGGGTTTGACCTTGTGGTTCACAGTACAATGCTGATCCTACAGTGCCACACTTGTGCTTTATTGACTTTGCTTAATTGTGCTCCTGAGGAACCTGTACATAGACCAAGAGGAAGTTGTTCAAACAGAACAAGAGAATACTGGATGGTTTAAAATTAGGAAAAGTATGTGCTAGGGTTGTATTCTTTCACCATATTTATTCAATCTGTATGCTAAGAATTATTTGAGAAACTTGATTCTATGAAGAAAAACATATAATGGCATCTGGATTGGAGGAAGATTCATTAACAACCTGTGATATGCAGATGATACAACCTTG
>NW_006414188.1:5660-6915 GCF_000296735.1 Chrysochloris asiatica | reverse complement strand
TCGACCCTGTACAGGATTTCCGAGGTTGTAAATCTTCACTGGAGCAGAAAGCCTCATCTTTCTCCCATGTAACAGCTGGTAGTTCCAAACTGCTGACCTTGAGGTTCGCAACCCGATTCATAACCACTATGCTACCAGAGCTCCTTTTATATAGGGATGCACAGCAAAAGTGTCCCTCAAATAATAAAATTAGAACATTTCCAGATAAACAAAAATTAAGAGGAATTTGTGAAAACCAGACCAACCTTACAGAAAATACTAAAGTAAGTCTTCAGACAGAGAACCAACAATGGCAGACAACAACCTGAGATTAACATATATGACCAGACCCCCAAAAACTCAGCACAGATAGAGAAAAACAAACCTGTTGTTGTTAAGTGCCATTAAGTCGGTTCAAACCCTGTATAATGTTTCCAAGGAGCAGTTAGTGAGTTTGAACCACCAACCTTGCAATTTAAACTAACCTTGCAATCCAGTGCTTATCCTACAGCACCACACCAGGACTCCAAAACACACTTACAGGCTGGAAGATAGGAAACCAGAAATATCAATTTACAAACGAAGACAATTACAAAGTTAAAATAGTGAGTAGTGTAGTTACAGAACTTACAAATGTAAAGGAAGTCAAGTTGATTTCAATATCAGATTGTTTTAAACTTGTTGTTGTTAAAGTTCCATCCAATTTATGGGGACTATGAGTAGGGTTTCCATGGAGTGGCTGGTAGGTTTGAACAGGTGACCTTGCAGTTAGCAATTCAGTGCTTATCCTACAGCATCACAGTAGGTCTCCGAAAATTTATGAAGAAATGAATAATTGCATAGTAACCTCAGGGAAAATTAATAAGCCTTTTTCACAAAAATGAAAAAGAGGAAAACGGTGAACAAGGCAACAATTATGAAAATAACAAGAAAACCACATACAGAATGAACTCAGCACAGAGATCTGTTTATCTCAGGGACGTTGTGGTGTTGTCGTATTTATATTCAACTGATGATCGTATGTCGGTGTGGTCTTAGGTTCTTACCAACTGTCCTCAGTGGGTGTAGTTAGAGAATGGAAACGTGTGTACCATTCATCATTTGTGCACAGCACTTTAGGGTAGGTTTGACTGGTGTTGGCTGCTGCCTGTTGTTGATCAGATGATATAGAAGTTGGTATTGACCCCTGGTCAATGTGGTGCTGTGGGTTAATGCATTGGACTGCAATGTCAGTTTGAACCACAAGGCCTGCGATTCAAACTCAACGGCACTTAAC
>NW_006414188.1:3646-4945 GCF_000296735.1 Chrysochloris asiatica | reverse complement strand
GGAGACTTTGTCTCTCATAATTTAGACAAGTTGTAAGGAAGGGCCACTCCCTGGAGAAGGACAGCATGCTTCGTAAAGTGGAGGGTCAGCAAAAAAGAAGACCCTCAAAGAGATGGATTGACACAACAATGACAGCAACAATGAGCTCAAAGATAGCAACAATTTTGAGGTTGGCACAGACCCAGTAGTGTTTCAATCTATTATACATAGGGTTACTGTTAGTCAGAACCAACTCAAAGTGACTTAAAACCATAACAACACCCCTTCCTCTGAATCATTCTCTGCTTTTTTTATATCGTATGAAAAGGGCAATTTTCAAATCTTCTGACTCAAAGAGTGTCCCTTTTAATTTTTCTTTTTTTTTTTTTAGTTTGGATAATTTTTAAAAAACTCTGAAAGCAAGATCAGGGCTATAAGAAATAAGAGGTATAGTTTCCCAACAAAATTCCCATAGGACAGCCTTTGCTACCCTAAAAGAATGGGTAGGTCCATTGTCTTGATAGAAAAAATTCCTCAACACGACTTTCCTAGCCTTTTTCACCAATGAAGACTTCAGTTTTTAAAAACTTCTGTATAATAAGCTCCCATGACCATCCTTTGTCCTTTGAGAAAATCTATCAAGATGACCTCTGTGGAATACCCAGAAATTACCTTTGAAGTGACTCCTCTTCCCTGAATTGAAATGCCCCAGCTGGTCCCCATTGAAGCCAGTTTTGAATGGACCTTGTTTTCAAGGCACCCTAATGAAACTGAGACAAGAGTATTACTGAGAATACTTGTCTGCAACCATCCACTGATCACAGAAACCTCTTTAAACATGTTTGGAATAAACCTAAGGAAACTTAATTTCAATACTTTTTAACGCACCTTCACACAACCCCATTTATATGAAATGTTCTTAGTAGGCAATTTCATACATACAAATCCATACATAAATTCCCTATGAGTTGGAGTCAAGAGAATAGAGGAAAACTGAAAAGAGAGAGGAGTCAGACAATGATTGAGATACAAATTGGAAATGAGTGTGGACTGTTCTTCAATGAAATTTGGTAAAGGAAAGAGATAACAGCGCAAAGACTCAGAAAACAGTATATCCGGTATTTCTGTTTTCACTTTATTCATTGGAATAGAATGAACTGTGACCTGCATTATGCCTCATTTAGGAAGTGGAAGTGTTAAAAGGTAATTTTCATAATTCTTTTTTTTTTTTTTTTAAGGTTTTTATTGTGGATTGAGTGAAAGTTTTCAGGGCACATCATTGGTTTCACATTCAAACATTCATATACCTTGTTTCATTAC
>NW_006414188.1:0-511 GCF_000296735.1 Chrysochloris asiatica | reverse complement strand
CATCTACATATCGCAGGTTGTTAATAAGTCTTCCTCCAATCCTGATGCCACATTTCTCTTCATATAACACACCTTCTCGGATTATTTGTTCAGCATACAGGTTGAATAAGTATGGTGAAAGAATACAACCTTGTCTCACACCTTTCTTAATTTTAAAACATTCAGTGTTCCCATGTTCTGTTGGAACACTGCTTCTTGTTCCAGGTGCAGATACCTCAGGAGCACAATGAAGTGTTCCAGAATACTAATACTTCACAATATTGTCGATAGTTTGTCATGATCCACACAATCGAAAGCCTTTGCATAGTCAATAAAGCACAGATAAACACCTTTCTGATATTCTCTGCTTTCAACCAAAATATATCAGAAATCAGCAATGATATCCCTTATTCCACGGCCTCTTAGGAATCCGGCTGGAACCTCCTGAAGTTCTCTGTCAATGTATGCTTGCAGCCATTTCTGTATTACCTTTAGTAAAACTTTAGTTGCATGGGATATCAAAGAGATTGTC
>NW_006414187.1:5051-6294 GCF_000296735.1 Chrysochloris asiatica | reverse complement strand
TTTCATTTCATCATCCTAACTTTTCCTTTCTTTCTACATCTTTTGGTTTAGTATCCTCTATGTCTGTGTGTTTTCCCTAAATACTAAATATTATGTTGAGCTACTTGACTCATTGAATTATAGCCTCTGTTATTTTTAACATAAACGTTTGGGCCACCTGTTGATCTCTTGGATGGCCAAATTTATATAAGTTAAAGTTTTAATATGAAATGTTTTTGTTATCTTTAGATTTTAATTATGTTCTAATTTTGTTTTCATTTACTTATATGGTAGTTTTCTCATTATTAATTTTTAACTTGTTTTCATCATGGCTTGAGAAGATTGTCAGAATGGTCCTATTCAAGATTACCATCAAGTATACAATCAGTTTTGGCAAATGTTTAATGTGTGCCTGAAAAGAAAATGTTTTATCCAACTGTTGTGCATAGTTCTGTATAGATGTTCATTATCTCAGATTTGTTTATTGATTGCTGAAATCTTTGGTACCTTATAACGATTTTTGTCACATTAACCTTTCAATTTCTGTGCAAAGTCTATTAAAATTTCCCACTCAAGTGTTAAATGTGTTGGGATTTCCTTGTGGTCATTGCAATTTCATCTTTATAGGTGTCTAGAAACTTTCCTACTTATTGAATAGAATTTTAGAATAATATATCTTCCTACTGAGTTTAATTTAAAAATACTTATCTATATACGAGCTTTGTTTGGTTTCTATTTGTCTGGTGCATAGTTATCTATCATTTTTTAAAATAAATGTTTTATTGTGAATTATGTGATAGTTTACATGGGAGAATATTAGTTTTACATTCATTCTATCATATATCATTTCATTACCATAGTTACAATCCCATCCATGCATCATCAACCAACCAAAGGGTATACCCTGCAAGCCTGCCCCCCCCCTCCCGCCCAATCATCAGCACACAGCCCCTTTCCCTCTCTGAATCTTGAGTCCCTAGCCACTCCATCTCTCCACATCATCATCTCTGCCTCCATCTCAGGCATCACTGTTTCTCTGGGTAGGGTCCCGCTCTCAGCTCTTCCCGTTGATGGGATCCAGGCCTCCGCTCCTAGACTGAAAAGTTAATCATTCCCTTCCTTGCTATAAAATGTCCACCTTTACATTTCCAACCCTCACAATCAGTCCTGATAACAATTATTCACTATTGCATCATAAGAGACCCATCTGCATTTCATTTCATCCTTCCTAGACAGATTGGATACTACTCACTGGAGATTCTAC
>NW_006414187.1:2639-3221 GCF_000296735.1 Chrysochloris asiatica | reverse complement strand
TTGGCTGTAAGTGGTTGGGTTAATATCTGGATTCTCAATACTGTTCCATTCATCAATGTCTCTTTCATTGTACCAGTACCAGGCTGTTTTGACCAATGTAGCCATGTAGTAAAATTTGAAATCAGGGAGTAAGAGACCTCCAATCTTGTTCTTCCTTTAAGCAGTGCTTTGCTTACCCTGGGTCTCTTCCCTTTCCTTATAAAATGACTAATTGTCCTTTCCATCTCTGAAGAATGTTGTTGGAATCTGGATTGGGATTGCATTGTATGTGTAGATAGCTCTGTGTAGTATTGGCATTTTCACGATGTTCAGTCTTCTTATCCAGGAACATGGTATGTTCTTCCACTTCTGTAGATCTCCTTTGGTTTATTGTAGTAGTGCTTTGTAATTTTCTTTGTATAAGTCCTTTGTCTCTCTGGTTATGTTTATTCCTAAATATTTCATCCTTTGCGTGGCTACTGTAAATGGTATTGCTTTCCTAATTTCGTTGTCATTGCTATTGCTGTGGCTATAGAAAAATCCAATTGATTTTTTGTATGTTAATCTTATACTGTGCCACTTTGCTGAATCTTTTGATGAGGT
>NW_006414187.1:1867-2539 GCF_000296735.1 Chrysochloris asiatica | reverse complement strand
CATATCGCTTTCCAGTTCTGCCAGAACCATTTGTTAAAGAGACTGTTTCTTCCCCCATGCAATGTGCCTAGGCACTTTGTCGAAAATCATTTGGCTGTAAGTGGTTGGGTTAATATCTGGATTCTCAATACTGTTCCATTGATCAATGTCTCTTTCATTGTACCAGTACCAGGCTGTTTTGACCAATGTAGCCATGTAGTAAAGTTTGAAATCAGGGAGTAAGAGACTTCCAATCTTGTTCTTCCTTTAAGCAGTGCTTTGCTTATCCTGGGTCTCTTCCCTTTCCTTATAAAATGACTAATTGTCCTTTCCATCTCTGAAGAATGTTGTTGGAATCTGGATTGGGATTGCACTGTATGTGTAGATAGCTCTGTGTAGTATTGGCATTTTCATAATGTTCAGTCTTCTTATCCAGGAACATGGTATGTTCTTCCACTTCTGTAGATCTCTTTTGGTTTATTGTAGTAGTGCTTTGTAATTTTCTTTGTATAAGTCCTTTGTCTCTCTGGTTATGTTTATTCCTAAATGTTTCATCCTTTGCGTGGCTACTGTAAATGGTATTGCTTTCCTAATTTCATTGTCATTGCTATTGCTGTGGCTATAGAAAAATCCAATTGATTTTTTGTATGTTAATCTTATACTGTGCCACTTTGCTGAATCTTTTGATGAGGT
>NW_006414187.1:0-466 GCF_000296735.1 Chrysochloris asiatica | reverse complement strand
CTTATTGTTGATTTCTAGTTTTATAGCATTGTGGTCTGAGAAGATGCTCTGTAGATTTTTGATGGTTGTGAATTTATGGAGTCTTGCTTTGTGACCTAATACGTGGTCAATTCTGGAAAATGTTCCATGCGCACTGGAAAAGAATGTGTATTGTGCCGTTGTTGGATAGAATGGTCTGTATACATCTGTGAGGTCAAGTTGTTTGATTGTGTTGTTAAGTTCCTCTGTAGCATTGTTGAGTTTCTTTCTGGTTGTTCTATCCCTTTTCGAGAGTGGTGTATTGAAATCTCCCACTATAATTGTGGATTTATCTATTTATTTCTTCAATTCTAGTAAGATTTGCTTCATATATCTTGGTGCTCTTTCGTTGGGAGTGACATTCTTTGTCTCTTATGCTGGTTTTTATCTTAAAGTTTACTTTGTCGGAGATTAGTATTGCCACTCCTGCTTGTTTATTTCTGCTGTT
>NW_006414186.1:2448-5570 GCF_000296735.1 Chrysochloris asiatica | reverse complement strand
TCCCGCCCCCTCAAGCCCAAAGGAGCTGGGGCTGCAGCAGTGCAAGTTTAAGAAGCCTGTAATTCCTCGCACAGTGATTTCTCAAAGAAGTGGGTCTAAGGCTCTGGCGCACTGAGACTCACACTGGCTGTGAGACTGTGGGTTCCTACCTGGGAGGTTTAACTCGCGAGTTGCCACCCCCTGATCCCGGAGCCCCCACTCACCCGTACCGCCTGGCCGCCCTGGCAAACCGGAAGTCCCCTCATGTACTTTTAATGATAAGTTCAATTAACTATGCAAAAAAAAAAAACCAAAAAAAAAACCACCCTTGGGAGAAAAAATGATTTTTCTAACACATAAAATGAAGTAACAGAAAAAAAGTAACAAAAAATATAGTAAAATCAATAACTAAATATACAATGTGCATTATTTGATATCTATTTGGTTTGATTATGTAGTCCATACATTTATTTGGTATACAGTATTGCTTCACAATTAATATAAACCATTAAGTGCACAGAGAAAAAAATGCACATACACACACAAACAAATAAAAACTAATCAATTAATTGATTTTATATATAGTACAAAGTATAGATCAAGTTACTTTGTTTGTTTCTTTGTTTTTTATTTATGTGCAGCTAGACATCCAGTTGTTTGCACTAACAAATGACTATTTACTTTTTTTCATTAAATTGTCTTTGATAAATAATTCGGTCATTCAAAAGTGGGTGCAATTATGGACATTTCTGTTCTATTTAATGTGTGTAATAATACAATCTAATCAATTTACATTGCCTTGATTATGTTATGTTTATGTGATTGTTGTGTGCGTTTGAGTTGGTTCCAATTCATAAACTCTATGGAGCGCCGGTAGTGTAGTGTTTACGAATCGGGCTGCTAACTTCAAGGTCAGCAGTTCGAAACTACCAGCCATTCGGCGGGAGAAGGATGAGGCTTTCTGCTCCTGTAAAGATTTACAGCCTCAGAAACCCTGTGCAGGGTCACTATGAGTTGGAACCGACTCCATGGTACTTAACAACAACAAGGGTTTTCAAGATTGGCTGTTGGGTTTGAGCTGCTGACCTTGCAGTTAGCGGTCCTGGGCTTATCTGACAACATGGCTTATTTTACCACAGCATATCAGAGTCTCCTTTATATTTATATGAAATATCAAAATCACATACAGTCACCAATCTGTGCCCATCTTTTTCAAAACTGTTTGGCCAATCTGATTATTTTCTTTCTTCAAATGTAAATTTTTGAAACATCTTTTGTACCTTTCCAAATTACTTTCTGAAATTTTGTTTGGGATGACTTTGAATCAATTTGTGGAGAACATACATCTTGACCATTTTAATGCTTCTCATTTATGAACACCAAATACTTCTCTATTTGTTTAGATCTTCTTTGACATATTTCATCAAAATTTTGTAGCACTATACATGAAAATCTAACACATATTCCATTAGATACGTTTCAAAATTTATCAGGAAATTTCCTACCATTGTGATAGTGCATTTTCTTTTCTTTTCTTTGTAATATAAAATACCATTTTTCCATTGCAATACTATAGAAATACAATGGCATTTTTGTATACAACTTGTCTCCTGCCAACTTGCTAAACTGAACTATTATTTCTAGCAGGATTTTTTTGTTGAGTCTTTGAAATTATCAGCATTGGCAAATATACCATCACTAAATACACACCGTTTTACTTCTTTCTTTTCTATCTGTATGACTTTTGTTTCTGCTTTTTTATTCTTTTTATAAATTATTACAACTAAAATGTATTCCAGTTTGGATAATTCCTATCTGTATTTTTGGCCTATTTATTCTCTTGATAACCAAAACCAAGGAATTATTATTTGTTTCTACCTCTAGCAATTGACTTCTTTCTATAGCTTCCTGCTTCTTTTATAATTGCTTCTCTGCTGTAATCATTTCAATGATTATACATGCTGTTTAAATTTTCTACTGGACCCCTGAACAAATTGATCAAAGTTAATTTTAAGTTACTATTTCCAGTTTGATGATCACATAAGTTTCATTGATTATTTCATTGTTTCTTTTTTTGTTGTTGTTATTGTTTTATTTTTTAAATTTTTATGGTTGAATGTAAGGAATTGTGCATACATAAATTAAAGAAAGGAGTGTGTTGTTCTTTTATTGTTAGGTGCTATCTAGTTGGTTCTGACTCAGAGCAATATTATGTTCAATGGAGCAAAACACTGCCTGATTCTGCACTACCCTCACAATTGTTGGTATGCTTGAGCCTAATGCTACTCTCAATCCATTTTGTTAGGAGTCTTTCTCTTTTTCAGGGACCCTAAACTGAAGCAAGCATAATGTACTTCTCCAGTGCCTAGTCCTTCCTATTAGTATAACCAAAGTATAAGATACAGAATATCACCATTCTTACTTCTAAGGAGCATTTTGGCTATATTTATTCCATCACAGATTTATTTGTCCTTCTGGCAGTCTGTGGTACTTTCGGTATTTTCATTCCTAATGAGTCTTCCTCTAATTCTGATGCAACACTCTTCTTCATATAATCCAGTTTCTCAAATAATTTGTTCAGCATACAATTTGAATAAGTAGGGTGGCAGAATGTAGCCCTGGCATACACATCTCCTTATTTCAAATCATTAAGTATTGTTTTTCTCTTGCCTCTTCTGAATCCAGATTGAGTTTCTGCCAGTTCCCTGTCAATTTATTGTTGCAGTCAATTTTAAATTATCTATAGAAAAATTTTACTTACATGTGATATTGTCCAATGCTTTCTGCATTCTGTTGGGTCATCTCTATTTGGAATGGACACACATAAAGTTCTCTTTTAATCAATTGGTGAGGTAGCTGTCTTGCAAATTTCTTGGCATAGATGAGTGAGCGCTTCCAGTGCTGTGTCAGTCTGTTGAAAGATTTCAATTTGCATTCTATCAATTCCTTAAGCCTTGTTTTTTGCCTGTAACTGCAGTGCAGTTAGGACATCTTTAACTACCATCAGTTCTTGGTCATATGCTACCTCTTGAAATGGTTGAACATCAATCATTTCTTTTTGGTACAGTGAGTCTCTGTAAACCTTCCATCACATTTTGATGCTTCCTGTATCATTCAATATTTTGCAAATTGTTGTTGTTGTT
>NW_006414186.1:0-466 GCF_000296735.1 Chrysochloris asiatica | reverse complement strand
GACTTGTTCCTCCTGACAATAGGTCCAAAGTATGAGAGGTGAAGTTTAGCCATCTTGGCCTCCAACGAGCACTCTGGCTGCACGTCTTCAAAAACAGATCTATTGGTTCTTTTGGCAGGAAATAGCACTTTTATTCTCTTCCAACACTATAACTCAAAAGCATCAATTATTCTATGGTCTTCCTTATTCACTGTCCAGCTTTTGCATACATATAAGGTTATTTAAAATACCATGGCTTAGGTCAGGCACACATTAGTCCTCAAGCTGACATCTTTGTTCTTCAACACTTTAAAAAGTTCTTGTGTAACAGATTTGCCTAATGCAATAAGTAGTTTGATTTCTTGACTGCTTTTTCCATGAATGTTGATAGTTGATTCAAGAAGAATGAAGTCCTTGACAACTTCAATTTTTTTCTCCATTGATAAGAATGTTGTTTATTGGTCCAGTGGTGAGGATTTTGTTTTCT
>NW_006414185.1:0-6007 GCF_000296735.1 Chrysochloris asiatica | reverse complement strand
AAACAAACAACAACAAAACCCCACTATGTATAATTCCAATCCGTTTTATGACTATTGATGTTGACCTTGATCTCCTGACTGAGGTAGTGTTTGTCAGGTTCCATACTGTAAAGTTACCATTTTACCTGCTTTCCTCACAGGATTGCCTTACTGTTAGTAAGGAGCCACCGAGTACAGTCCAAACAGAAGGTGTGAGGAGCTATACTCCCCACTCCTTAAGGTTAGACTTGGAGTCCTGGTGTGGCGCTGTGGGTTAATGACCAGACTGTGAAGCTGTTTGAACTGCAAGTTTGGTGGTTCAAACTCACCAGCTACTCCTCAGAAACCCTAAACAGGGTTGCTATGGGTTGGAATCAACTCGACAGCACTTAACAACAACATCTACATGTATTATCTGGAATTTTCTTGCATAAGAGATTAGTCTCTTTCCCCCATTTATTTATTTCTAAACATGATATACGGAGCTCTGGTAGTATAGTGGTTACAAGTCAGGTTGCTAACTTGAAGGTCAGTAGTTCAAAACTACCAACTTTTCCATGGGAGAAAGATGAGGCTTTCTGTTCCCATAAAGATTTACAGCCTCGGAAACCCTATGAAGGGTTGCTATGAGTGGGAACCAACTCCACAGCATACTACCACCAAACATGATATAAATATAAATATGAATTACACCGACTTGCTGTCACTTAACAACAACATATTCATAGCAGTATGAATTCATGAATATTTATTTTATATTTTGAGTTATAACCTAATACTCTATATATTTTGCATTTCAAATAGTTTCAGCTTTGATCATTGGGGGCTCGTTCCATTGGCTCCTGTTTTCCTTTGATGAATGCCAACATTGTATTCTTTATGTTTTTGTTTTTTCTTTTTAGAACCATTACATTCTGGCACTACAGGATACTCCTGGCTCATCTTGTATATTCCTTCCCTAGCTGTAGTATCAACCATTTCTCCAAAATATCCTGATGCTTTTATTGGATGATGTTATTAGAAACTAAAATCACCAGTCACTCCTTGGAAACCCTATACAGGGTCGCTATGGGTTGGAACTGACTCAATGGCAGTTAACAACAACTCTTATTTTAAAGTTTCTACTTCTCAAACAGGCTCCTCTTCCCCTTCCCCTAATTCATCCTGTTTGCACATATCCCAGGTGCATGGGCTCCTGTTGCTGTATTAGCCGACTAGCAACTTACTGGATCTTTTGTTTCCTTTTTCCTGAGGACAGACCAGTTTATTTCTCACAAATCTAGACTGCTTGGGCCCCTGGCCTGCTCTTTTACCCACTACCTCACCAGCAGGTTGCCAACCTCCCTAGTGCCCAAACTGCTTTTCTTCTTAAACTTGTACCTTCTGAAGAAGCCCCAAGTCTCATGCTTATAACTATTTGTCTTAGAAAGATACAATTTTGGAATTATACAGTAGCTGACAGTATAATCTTTTCTAAGCAAAGTTTTTTTTTTTGTGGGGGAGCCTTTTTTCCTCTTCAGAATGGGGATTTAGTGTAATTACTTTTTATCACAGTCATGCATTCTTTTTTTTTTTTTTAATTTAAGGTTTTTATTGTGGATATGAGGAGATTAGCATTTACCTCTGGGATCCTCCTCCCAAAGCCTAGTTACCCAAGTCTAACCATGAGAAAAAATATTAGACAAACTCAAATTGTGGATCACTCTACAAAATATCTGCCCCATACTCCTCAAAACTGTCAAGGTCATTGAAAAGAAGGAAAATCTGAGCATTGGTCATAGCCAAGAGGAGGTTAAGGAGACAGAATGACTAAATGTAATGTGGCATCCGAGGTGGGATCCTGGAACAGCAAAAGGGCAATAGATAAAACCAAAGGAAATCAGAATAAAGTATGGGCTTAAGTTAATAATAATATATCACTACTGGTTCATTCATTGTGACAAATGTGTCCTACGTTATAATGCAAGATAGGAGACCTGGTGTGGCGTTGTGGGCTAATGCGTCAGACTGCAAAGTCGTTTGAACTGCAAGGTTGGTGGTTCAAACTCACCAGCTGTTCCTTGAAAACCCTATACCATGATGGTATGAGTTGAAATGGATTCAACAGCATTTAACAACAATATGGGCACTCTGTACTATCATTGTACTATCATTTCAAGTTTATTTTGTAAATCTAAAA
This sequence comes from Chrysochloris asiatica, assembly GCF_000296735.1. Taxonomy (NCBI): domain Eukaryota; kingdom Metazoa; phylum Chordata; class Mammalia; order Afrosoricida; family Chrysochloridae; genus Chrysochloris; species Chrysochloris asiatica. The sequence continues at coordinate 3,849 of NW_006414185.1, read as the reverse complement.
CTATTTTAAAATTAAAAGGTTATTTTTCAAAAACTCAATATCTTACTATTTAAAAAAAAAAAAAAAATCCCCATAATACTGATGAACTGCCCTGGCTAAAAAAACACTACTCCAAGTGCAGCAGAGGGCAGTATAAAGAACATAAGTATTAGAACCAGACAGGTCTGCATCTAAATTCTGGCTGCGACAGTTACTGGCCTCTATGCTTCAATTTGTGTGAGACAAGGTTGTATTCTTTCACCATACTTATTCAACCTGTATGCTGAGCAAATAATCCAAAAAGCTGGGTTATATGAAGAAAAACAGGGCATCAGGATTGGAGGAAGACTCATTAACAAACTGTAATATGCAGATGATTCAACCTTGCTTGCTGAAAGTGAAGAGGACTTAAAACATTTACTGATGAAGATCAAAGAGTACAGCCTTCAGTATGGATTACATCTCAATGTAAAAAAAAAAAAAACAAAATCCTCACCACTGGACCAATAAACAACATTCTTATCAATGGAGAAAAGATTGAAGTTGTCAAGGACTTCATTCTTCTTGGATCAGCTATCAACATTCATGGAAGCAGCAATCAAGAAATCAAATGACGTATTGCATTAGGGAAATCTGCTGCACAAGACCTTTTTAAAGTGTTGAAGAGCAAAGATGTCAGTTTGAGGACTAAGGTGAGTCTGACCCAAGCCATAATATTTTCAATAACTTCATATGCATATGAAAGCTGGACAGTGAATAAGGAAGACTATAGAAGAATTGATGCTTTTGAGTTATGGTGTTCGAGGAGAATATTGAAAGTGCCATGGGCTGCCAAAAGAACCAACAGATCTGTGTTGGAAGAAGTATAGCCAGAGTGCTCCCTGGAGGCTAGGATAGACAAACTTCGTCTCTCATACTTCAGACATATTGTCAGGAGAGCAGTCACTGTGGAGGGATATCATGTTTGGTAAGGTGGAGGGCCAGAGAAAAAGAGGAAGACCCCCAGTGAGATAGATTGGCCAAGTGGCAACATCAATGGGTTCAAGCATGACAACAATAGTGTGGTTGGCCCAGGATCAGGCAGAGTTTCGTTCTGTTGTACACAGAGTCACTATGGGTCCACACCAACTAGAAGGCACTTAACAACAACAACTACACTCAACAACCCTATAGGGTAGGGACTAGTATATCTCTCATTTTACAGATGTAGGAATGGGTGCATAGAGCAGTGGTGTGACGGCCACTGTCCCTCAGAAGAGCTAGGATTTTTATGTAAGCAGCCTGGTACCACAGTCTCTACTCCTAACTTCCACGAACACCACATCTCTAAATGGTAATATACTGTTCTGCCCCTTTAGGTATGTAATACGATATATTTTTTTTATATTTTGGAGATATTTTCACACTACCATATTCAGAGCAGCTTTATTCTTCCTAATGTTGTTTTTGTTAAGTGCTGTCAAGCTGATTCCAACTTAAAACGTTCCTACATAGGGTTTCTGAGGAGCAACTAGTGGGTTTGAACCACCAACCTTGTAGTTCAGTGCTTATCCTACAGCGCTACACCAGGATTCCTAATAGAAGCATTGAATAAACATATTATAAGCCATTCTGTATTGGTGGACTTTTAGGCTAATTTCCACATTTTCCTCTTACAACCTAATTTACAATGAATTTCACTGGAGTTATTATTATTAAAGTATTCCCTGGGTGGCACAAATAGTTAAGTGGTCAGCTACTAACTGAAAGGCTGGCAGTTCAAATCCACCTAAAGGGCTTCGATCTCTTCTGAAAGATTACAGCCATTGAAAAAGCCCAATGAGCTCAGTTCTACTCTGACACACATGAGGCAGTCATGAGTTGGAATCAACTTAATCACAACTGGTTTTTGTTTAGTTTGGCTGTTTTGTATCATTATTGTATCATTAGCATTTAAAGAAAAGAAAAGGATAAATGTATACAGTTATCTCTGGGAGGAGAAAGAGGAAACCAATGGTTCTGTAGGGAAGGAAAGTGAATAGTAAGCGAACAGGGAAAGAGACACTTAAAAAAAAAGCCCTCTTTAATTGCTTTATATCTTTGGAATTTTGTACATTATTTATACATTACCTGTTCAAAATCATTGTTCTTTGTTGTTGTTTTTTTTAAATTAAGGGTAATCACCACAAAAGTAGAAATAGTTGTACAATTCCTAAGCTCTTTATTGACCCCTGCAGTACAGACTGTGAACTGTTCAACATAATCCACAGCTCTTCTACCACAGTAGGAGAACTGTAACTGACAGATGGCGGACATGCTATCCACATCTCCAAGTTTCCCTTGCAGTTAGGTAAATCTATGTGACTGAAACCCCCAAGAGAATCTGAGGGGAAGTGAGATGTGACTTATGTGGCCAGAGTCTTCCCTGCCATGTTCTCTGTTCCCTTCCTTACAGCCCAGTCTTGGTCAGGCAAGAACACCCAAGAGATGGGGAAGAAAAATGAGTGACGAAATCAGAGGCACCTGCCCACCTGGAATCTAAAGTAGTACATGGGAGAGAAATACACTTTTATTATTTGAGCCAATGCATTTTGGGATATAAAATAACATGACTCATTTGGGATTATATGAAACATCCTTGTATAGCATCCAGGAAGGCTTTCCAGAGCATTGACAGAGATGAAAGCTAAGATGCTGTTTGAGACTCCTCTTGTAGCATCTGGCAACACTCCAATTCAGAAGATTTGTTGAGAAGTGGGAAGAGCCCTAGATAACTGTGGTCATGGTTTCTGGCCCTGGCTTAACCACTAACCTGCACGTTCTCCCTGTGCAAATTGTCTCATGCCTTAGAATTATATTGTTTTTAAAATGGAGACTGGTGGGGCCCTTGAAGACTGTGGCCCTTGGTCACCCTTCAGGTCTTTAACAGAACTCACCCCCAAGTCTCAGTGTTCAGGCAATGATAAACAGGCCTATTGTTGTTAAGTGCCTTCAAGTCAGTTCTGACTCATAGCGTCCCTGCATAGAGTTTCCGAGGATAGGCTGGTGAGTTTGAACAGCCAACCTTACAGTTCAAACTAACCTTGCAGTCCAGCACATTAACCCACAGTGTCATACCAGGACTCCAGATAGGTCTATAGGGGGGAAAAATAACACTGGTGAGGAATACGCACCTTAGAATAATCAACCAGTTGAGCTCAAAAAGCACAGCATTTGGCCCAGGGCAAAGTTCAAAGGAGTTAGGACTAAATGAAGAAAGGAAATAGGAAACACAGGGAGGAAGTGGGATAAGTGATGTTGCTATATTGAAGCGTATATAATAAATTAGATGAAAAAAAAGATATATATGAATTGTTGAATGTACAATTGATGATCCACTCCGTAAAGCTTCACCCAATTCACAATAAAAAAAGTAAAATAATAATAATAGTAACCTGGCAGGGACTTCCTGAGGCATGGTGGTTTGAACAGTTCCAGGCACCCATCCTTCCCAAGGGTCACTGGGTCATTGAGAAAACTCACCAGAAATTAGTATATTCAACTTTGTAAGAAGTCCAAAATGCTAAGGGATATAGTAACTAAGTGAATGCTAAATCAAGAAAAAGGTAAAGTTTGGAGAACAAACAAGATGGTGGATAGGGTGGAAGTGCAGGGAGGATCTCCATCAGCAACAACACAGAATACTAGACCAGCAGGCTCAGAGGATGGTGCCAGAACTCTGAACCACATATAAAGGAATATTTATAAGGATAGAAGGCTTACAGATAGGGGAATTAGTAGCAGAAGCAAGAAACCCATTGCTTTCTAATTTAAGATGCTCAGCTGCTCCTGGAGCCACCATCTTGGGTGAGACCAAGCAGGGGAAGGATCAAAGTAGCTACGGATGCCTGA
>NW_006414184.1:0-6081 GCF_000296735.1 Chrysochloris asiatica | reverse complement strand
ACTCATGGAAGCAGCAGTCAAGAACTCAAACGGCCTATTGCATTAGGCAAATCTGCTGCACAAGACCTTTTTTAAGTGTTGAAAAGCAAAGATGTCAGCTTGAGGACTAATGTGCACCTGACCCAAGCCATGGTATTTTCAATAACCTCATGTGCTTGTGAAAGTTAGACAGTAAATAAGGAAAACCGTAGAAGAATTGATGCTTTTGAGTTATGGTGTTGGAGGAGAATATTGAAAGTGCCATGAACTGCCAAAAGAACCAACAGATCTGTTTTGGAAGAAGTGCAGCCAGAGTGCTCCTTGGAAGCCAAGATGGCCAAATTTCGTCTCTCGTACTTCGAACATATTGTCAGGAGAGACCATTCACTGGAGAAGGATATCATGTTTGGTAAGGTGGAGGGTCAGAGAAAGAGGAAGACCACCAGTGAGATGGATTGGCCACGTGGCAGCATCAGTGGGTTCAAGCGTGAGAACTATAGTGAGTTTGGCTGAGGATTGGGTGGTATTCCGTTCTGCTGTGCACAACATCGCTATGAGTTGGCACCGACTCGATGGCAGCTGACAACAACAAAAATTGCTAGTGAGGTGCTGTAAGTTCATGTGCTGGACTGCAAAGTAGGTTTGAACCACAAAGGTGGCGTTTCAAGCTTGCCAGCCACTCCTCAGAAACCCTACACTTGGTCATTATGGGTCAGAACCAACTTGATGGCACTTAACAACAACAATTGCTGGTGAACAATTTTAAAGTGACATATCAGAAGGCTTGATAATGTACAAGATTCTTTCTATGTCTAACCCTAAACAACTCAAAAAGGAGGAAAGTCACAAAAACATCTGCTTTCATTAGTGCATTTACCTGTGTGGGGATCATATTTGACATTCTACGGTTACAACTAATATCTTTGCTAATAATATTACTAAATTTAATTAGAATTTTTGTAGAAGAGCAGCTAGCCCCAAAGCTCTTTGGCAATTTATTTTATGGCATACTTTAAAAGCAAGATTTTTTGCAATTCTCAGGGAGTAAGTTCTCAGAAAAAACTGGTAAATATGTGTAGAAAATAAAAATGTCAGTAAATCTTACGTGGTGCTAAATTATTAACTTGACCTATTTTTCTTTCTTTGCAGGATTGACCTTTTATTGGACTAGATTATCCACTCATTTTCAATTAAATTTCCATATGGCAAATTGGAGCTGACCCTGTTACAATTAGAAAATTGCATAAAAGAAAAGAGGCTCCAAATATTGTGAATGAAATTGTATTTTTTTGTTCATTGTGTACTTAGATTTCTTCAGCCAAAGCAAAAGGAAAAAATAAAGCAAGCAAGAATTGAAGCCTTGTTGCAAGGCTTTTGGATAAAATCGGCAATCAATTAATTATCTAAGTAATTATAAACCCTTCTGTCATAGATGTTATTTATTCCCGTTACCTGGACACTTGGACAGTTGATGTAATGAAGACATCATATTCAGGTGCCAAGTAAGTATTTATAACAACAGTTAATTGTTATTAAGAGGCAACAAAGTAGCACAAGTATTGTCCTCATAGAAAGTAAACCTAATTTTTTAACTGGATTTTGTGATTTCCTGGCCTTGAAGAATCATTTAACCTGTCTATGCCTCATTTTCTCATCTCTAAAATGAAAATGACCACACCTAAATTATTGGAGAATGATCAAGATTAAAAAGCACCATCGATGTAATAATCCTTATATAACTGACACGGTTTGTATCTGTGAGTTCTCATATATTGCTTTTTTGACTTCTACTGATTTAAAGTCTCCTTGAAAAGTATTTGATAAAGACAGAGTGAATATCGGTATATATCCTAAGGGTAATATCTTGAACAACACACACCTGAAATAATAGTGTTAACTAGTTTCAGTTTAGTCAACTTCTTTAGCCTGTGGCAGAATCAGACCAACTCTCTACTACTCTCAAGTACATCTGATACATTAGTAAAATAGAAGATTACCTCTTTTCCTCAAAATATCTCCATTAGTAAGTAATTTTGTGAAATGCATTGTATACAGCTGTGAACATGAAATTGAGAGGCAATGTGGTATATTTGTACAGGTATCTTATCTGGGATAACGTGGCTCAGGATGTGAACAGACTACAGTGATAATTAGGCTGTAATCAAACGCTTCATTGTCTGTAATAAGACCTGCTTGCTTCTCCATGTGAAACGCACAGGTTTATGTAGTCAGGGAAATAAACAAACAAACAAAAAAACAGGCCTCACAATGTCATGTTGCACAAGAATAAAAATTCACAAGTATTTTAAAGTGTAGGTATTTTCTCATATCCAACAAATAAAAAGAAAATTTTGTCTGGCTATTTAGTTCATTGGATGAATTTTCACAAGTAGAATTTTGCAAATAGTGTGAAAATTTGGAAGAATTAATTAGCTTTAAATGAAATTTTCTTTCTAGGTTTTAGGAATTTCTTTGAGCTAAGTAATTATGGTAATTTTTCTTGTCAGCAAAAGCAGTATGTAACTAGCTGTGTAACGTGTACCTTTTTTGTCTAATAAGTCCAAATTCACATTCCATTAACCGCTGTTTAAGAATTCTTACAATTTTAAGAATTCCCTTTCCGGTGGGCCTGGTGTTATGCTTTGTCAACAGTGGGTGGTGATATGACAGTACAGGAGGAAAGGACTTCTGTTCTTGGTTCCATTTGTGTTTTGTCATGGTCTTGCTTCATGGATTGAAAACGATCATCTGTAGTGTTCTGTCTGCCCAGCTATATACTCAGAGTTGCAAGCACTCAGTAACAATGAAATTCCAGCCCTGACTTGGGGACCTCCTTGCTGAGACCTTCCCAATATAAACTCCGTGTATCCTGGCTTTGTCCCACCTAGCCAATGCTTCAACTCTATGGGCCCACCTACATCCCAGAAAGTTGTTTCTCACAGCCCTTGTGATGCAGACAATGTATACCACAATGCAAAATTTGAAACAACGCAAGTCTTGCACCATCCTAAGTATGCATGTCAAAGCCCAGGGTTGCTGGGAGCTACTAGAAGCTGCAAAAGCCAAAGAAAGACCAACCCCTAGAATGATATCTAAGTTCAGAATGTAGCGTAGTGGTTACGAATCGGGCTGCGAACCTTAAGGTCAGCAGTTCGAAACTACCAGCCGCTCCGCGGGAGAAAGATGAGGCTTTCTACTCCCGTAAGGATTTACACCCTCGGAAACCCTGTACAGGGTCGCTATGGGTCGGAACCGACTCGACGGCACTTAACAACAACAACAACAAACTGTGAGAAAATTAATTTATGTTCCTTAAAGTGACCTAAAGAGCTCTGGCAGTGTAATGATTACCAGTCGGGCTGCTAACCTCAAGGTCAGCAGTTCAAAACTTTCAGCCTTGCCGCAAGAGACAAATGAGGCTTTTTGCCCCAGTAAAGATTTACAGCTTCAGAAATCCTATGTATGGTTACTATGAGTCAGGAACCAACTCCATGGCACATAACCATCACCACCACCACCAAAGTCCCCTGATTATGGTATTTCTGTTACTGCTGCACTAAGGCACTGACTTTTCTATTTGTAGGAACTTATACACTGCGCTTGCCTCAGTTGTGGCAAAACTGCCATGGTGAAATATTTCAGAGCAAGGCAGTCAGGAGAAAGAAAAGAAATAAACAAAAGCATCTCAGTGAATCATTTTAAGAGCAATCAAATTCAGAAAGTCATTCAAGAAAAAGGCCAATGGCTAGAGAAAAAGGAAAAAGTCCCAATATCATGTATTAATATGGGAGAAGGGGGAGGCAATAATAATAAAAAATGCTCAAATAGTTCCAGAATTAAAACTTTGGTGATTTTGTCTGTGTCTATAGCAATTGGACAGATTGTTCTCCAGTTTTTTTCTCTTTGAGTTTTCTTCCCATTGAACTCCTGTCATTTCACTCTTTTCCTATTGTAGTGAAAACATACAAGAGTTTCTACATGTACAATATCTTAACTATTCCACCCTAATCAATATAAACTCAATGCCCCCTAAGCAAAATTTCCCTCCCAGTTACCCTCATCACTAGTAACCACTAATAATCTTTGGTTTCTATATATTTGTTTACTTTATGTAAGTGTGCTCGTTCAGTATGTGTCCTTTTGGACTAACATATTTCACTCAGAATAACGTTCTTAAGGTTCATCCATGTTGTGGCATACATTAGGGCTTCATTTCTCTTTATGGCTGAATAATATTCCGTTGGTTGCATATATGACGTTCTGTTTATCCATTCATCTGTTGAAGGCTATTGAGATGGTTTTCACCTTTTGGCTACTGTTAAAAGTGCTGCAATGAACATTGGTGTACCAGTTTTATTTGCATTTCATTTGCATTTACTTTTACTTGTGGGGTTATAAACCTAGAATTGGTGTTGCTGAATTATATGCTTAATCTTTTGGGGAACCACCAAACTGTGTGTCATGGCAACTATGTTATTTTGTGGAGTCTTGGTGTGGCACTGTAGGATAAGCACTTGACCAAGAGATCGGTTTGAACCACGAGGTCAGCGATTCAAACTCATCAGCCGCTCCTGGGGAACTGTTTATAGGGCCTCCATGGGTCAGAACTAACTGAATAGCACTTAACAACAACATGTTGTTTTGCATCACCTCCAGCTACTTCTCAGAAACCCCACACAGGGTCTCTGTGGGTCAGAACTGACTCATGGAACTTAACAACAACCACAATGTCTAATGAGTAGTCTCTGAGTGGAGCAAATGGTTACACACTCTGATACTAAATGAAAGGTTGATAGTTTGAACCCACCCAGAGGCAGCTCAAAATATAGGCCTGGTAATCTGCTTCAAAAAGATCTTGAAAACTCTATGGACCAGTTCTACTCTGTACACATAGGGTTGTCATAAGCCAGAATTGCCTCAATAGCAACTAGTAACAACAATGCTAATGATGTTATGTGCCATGGAATCGGTTCCGACTCATAGCGACCCTGTACAGGGTTTCCGAGGCTGTAAATCTTTACAGGAGCAGAAAGCCTCATCTTTCTCCTGCGGAACAGCTGGTAGTTTCAAACTGCTGACCTTGCGGTTCACAGCCTGATTCGTAACCGCTATGCTACCAGAGCTCCTCATGCTAATAATAGTGAGTATCTTTTCATGTGTTTATTGGCCATTTAAATATCTTCTTGGGTGAAATGTTGGTTCAAGTTCTTTGTCCATTTATTTATTTACTGTTTGACATTTTGTTGTAGAGATATAAAAGATACGTACACATACATGAGGGTAAACCAAAAAGTATTACTACAAAATCATAGAAACTTTTATTAAGCAAAATATTAAAATATGTACCTATTGTTTCTCCACATATCCTTCATTCAGGTCTTTAAGTTTCTGAAAGCAGTAGTTTCATCTCTCTAATGCTTCCTTGAAGAATTCTGAGTTTTCCCATATAAAACACATCAAGAGAGTAGTTGTGGCGAACTTGAGGGCCTGAAACAGTGTTCTTCTATATGTTTGAATTCAGGAAACTAAAAGAAGACTGAAGGCCATAGGTTAGTTAGGATAAAGCTTCCCAAATAAATTCTTGTAGGACAGCCTTGATTCCTTTGGAAAATGAGCAGACACATTGTTGTGATAGGAAAAACTTCCTTGCCACAATTATTCTTACCTTTTACTCATCAATTCAGTTTTCAATTTTCTTAAAACTTACTCTAATAAGCCTCTGGGATCACTCTATAATCTTTGAGAAACTCTTACAAAGATTATGCTTTGAAACCCAAAGAAACAGTCACCATAACTTTCTGGACTGGCCTCTCTGCCTTGAATTTAACAGACCCAGCACATCCCCTCAGAAGCTAAAGTTTTGGTTGAAGCTTTTTTTTTTTTTTTTTTTTAATGCACCCTAATGAGAGTAAAAGGAGCTCTGGTAGTGTTTTTGTTAGGTGCCATCGAGTCGGCACTGACTCATAGTGACCTTATGAACAGCAGAACAAAACAATGCCCGATCCTGGGCCAACCTCACTACTGTTGCCACACTTGAGTCCATAGATGCTGCCACTTGGCCAATCCATCACATTGGGGGACTTCCTCTTTTTCTGTGACCCT
>NW_006414183.1:4107-5889 GCF_000296735.1 Chrysochloris asiatica | reverse complement strand
TTTTGCTTCCTGGACATGTTTAGTGATTATTTATCGCCTTAATAATTAGTGGAGTGTGTGTGTTGGTGTTTTTTATGTTTTCTGATTGCCTCCAGGTAGATGTGATCAGGATGTGGACTTTCCTTTTCACTCTTCTTATTACTTAACTCAGAGTAACCTTCACAGGTGTTGTTTGCTTCCCTGGTACATGGCAGTTGGTATTGGTTATTGGCTGGGTTTTGGTGTTTTATAGAGTGTGTTTATATCTTGACTATATGGCAGCAGTTGCTGACTATTCTTGGGAGAAAAAGAGTCCCCCAAAGGTAGAAGAGGAGCATAAAACAGCCAAACACCACCAGCAAAAAGAAAACAAGGAAACAAACAAATCAAAAAAACAACAATAACGATAACAAAACAAAACTAGACTGAAAACTGCAGTCTATAATCACAGAAAAGAGATAGGAGGGAGAGAAGAAAAAAAAAAAATTCTGTAGCCTAATATGAGTATGTCTTTAATGTCCTCTCTTCAGTTTCTTGCTTTCAAAGTGGCTGGAGAGATTTCAAGATGCCACTGTTGTTATGTTAAACTTCTGGTTTTATTTTAATTTTCAGCCTGTTTTGTTTTTAAATTATTTTTCCTTTTCTACTGCCCTGTCCTGGCCTTTCCCATATTAAAAACAAAACAAAACAAACAAACAAACAAACAAAAAACACTTAGGACCTGCTCTTGGGCTGGGTAGATGTTTACATGCATGGCAGAAGACCCCACCAGTGGTGAGGGTGGGGGGTATCCACTCACTCAGGCACCCTCTATAGTCACCAGAATGGAGGTGTACAAACTGTGTGTGTGTGTGTGGGGGGGGAGGTGGCAATCACCAGATACCAAAAAAAAAAGTATTGTCCACTTTTGCTCCAAGGTTCCCACGGCATCTTCCCGTGGTGTTTCTACTCCCCCACTTGTTTGCTATTTGGTCTCACCCAAGATGTCAGCTCCAGGCCTCTTGATCCTGGCAGATTCAAAGTACACAATTTCTTACTTCAGCTTCAATTTCCACTGGTTATAAGCCTTCAAACTTTTAAAATATTCCTAGCTATGTGATTCAGAGTTTTGGAGCTCTGCCCTTGATCTGCTTTGCCTGGTATTCTGTAGTATGGCTGATGGTGAACTTCACTGCACCTCCACCCTAGCTGCCATCAAGCCCCACCTCCCACCACCTGTTTTTATAAATAAAGTTTTATTGGAACTTTATTTGTTCCAATAAACATGTTCATTTGTCAATGGTTGCTTTGGCATTATAATAATTGAGTTGAGCATTACAAAGCCTGAAATATTTACTGTCTTTACAGAAAACATTTGATTATCTTTGTTTTACTCCATGCTTTAATCGTGTCTCACAAAGACAATTGCAAACCAAAATCAAAGTCATTGATGTTATTGTTGTTAAGTGCCAAGTCAGTTCCAACTCACAGTGACCTTGTATAGGGTTTCCTAGGAGCAGTCCAATCATTAACCACAGTGTCCCCTCAGGACTCCAACAAACCTATAGAACACAATAAAACTGACCTGGATAATATGAAGAAGAACATGTTATTAGGATTGGAGGAAGATCATTAATGACCTGCAATATGCAGATGAAAGCAAAGAGGACTTAAAATATTTATTGATGATGATCAAATACCTTCAGTATGGGTTGCACCTCAATGTGTAGGAAACAGAAATCCTTACCACTTTACCAGTAAATAACATTATGATAAATGGTGAAAAGATCGAAGTTGTCAAATATTTTATTTTGCATGGTTCCA
>NW_006414183.1:0-3532 GCF_000296735.1 Chrysochloris asiatica | reverse complement strand
TCCACAGCACCTAACAACAACAACATGGAATTTTTAATCCTGAAGAATCTTCAAGAAAGCAGGCTGTCACATCTTTCTACCACAGAGTTGCTAGTGGATTTGAACTACTAACCAAAAGTTTAGCAGTTCAGTATCCTTTTCTATGTCAAACCCTAGCAAATTCTTCAAGTCCCAGATTAGTTACAATCATGCTTTTATTCAACTTTAACCACTAGAGACACAATGGCCAACAAGGTAAACCAAATTCTCTTCATAACTTTTATACTTCTTTGTATAGGAAACTATACAAAAAAAAAAAAAAAAAAAAACTAGGAAACTACACAAGTAATAACCTAGCTATGCTATAGTGTTATAACAGGTGCAATGAACTATACTAGCTCCATTCTGTATTGACAATATGTCTATGAAAATTTACTAATTTGTAGCATCATTCTTCTTAATTCTATTATCATTGTTAGGATCCAAGTAGATATTCCATGTCAGAGTAATGTCCTTGTGTTTGGTCTGTTGTGCTGTGGGTTAATGTGCTGTACTGCAAGGTCTATTTGAATTGCAAGGTCAGCAGTTCAAGCTTATCAGCTGCCCCTTGGAAACCTTATACAGGGTCACTATGAGTCAGAACCAACTTGACAGCACTTAAAGACTGCAACAATAAATAATAATTTTAGGAAACTTTATTGAGCAGGAACATGTAAGCTAGTTTTGTATGTGTGGAAATGACTGATGTTGATAATGAAATCTTAAGGCTAAGTTAGTAAGGGAAGAGGAATAGGAACATAATTCATAAGGACAGACTAAGAAGAAGGAATAGATGTCTGAGGGTTTAGCCACTGAAAACCTTATGTATAACAGTGGAAAATTGATATAGTGCAACATAAACATTGCATGATAAACACTGGGCTGCTAACTGTAAACTAACTACAAGGTTGGTGATTCAAATTCACCAACCACTCCTTGGAAAACCTATACTGTGTTTTTAAGAGTTGGAACTAACTCCACAACATTTAACAAAAACAAAAAGACAATTAAAATATTGTACAATGCAAGAAGCATCAAAGACGACAGAAGGAATACACAGAGTCACTGTACCCCAAAGAACTGGTCAACATTCAACTGTTTCAACTTATGGTATTTGATCATATATGGCGCTGAAGGAAGAAGTCCAAGCTGTACTGGATGTATTAGTGCAAAACAAGGCTCCAGGAATTGATGTGCCACCAACTGAAATTTTCAAAAAACTGATGCAGCACTGGAAACACATACTAGTCTGTAACAAGACATTTTGAGGATATCTACCTGACCAACCAACAGGAAGACCTGTGCTCATTCCAAAGAAAGGCGATTCTACAGAATATGAAAATTATTGAACAATATCATTAATAGTACATACAAGAAAAAATTTAGTGAGGATAATTAAAAAGTGGTTGAAATAGTACATCATATTCAGAAGAGGATATAAAACAAAAGATATAATTGTTGATGGATCTTGGCTAAAACCAAACAGAAAAATGGTTAAAACTTGTGCTTCCTTGACTATGCAAAGGCATTCAATAATGAGGATCATAAAGAAGTCCTAGATAACATTGCAAAGAATGGGAATTCCAGAATATTTAATTGTGTTCATGAGGAACTTGTACATAGACCAAAAGGCAGTTGTTCAAATAATAAAGGAATACTACATGGTTTAAAATCAGGAAAGGTGTGTGTCAGGGTTGTATGCATTCATCATACTTATTCAATGGTTATATTGAACAATCCATGAAGCTGACCTACATGAAGAAGAACGAGGCATCAGAACTGGAGGAAGGCTCATTAACAGCCTAACATATACAGATAACACAACCTTCTTGCTGAATGTGAAGAAAACTTGAAGCCCTTACTAATGAAGACCAAATAATACAACCTTTGGTATCTATTACAATTCAGTGTAAAGAAAACAAAGATCTTCACAATTGGACTGATAAGCAACATCATGATCAATGGAGAAAAGATTCAAGCTGTCTAGGATTTCATTTTACTCACTGTCACAATCAACATTCATATAAGTAGCAGTGAAACAATTCAAAAGACGTATTGGTCATATCTTCTGTGGAAGACCTCTTTAAATGATAAAGGGCAAAGATGTCACTTTGAGGATTAAAATGCCTAAGCCATGGTATTTTCAGTCACTTCATAATTATGTGAAATCTGGGCAATGCATAAGGAAGGCTGTTTATAAATTGATGCATTAACAGTATAATTAACTGCAAGAAGAACAAACAAATCTGACTTGGAAGAAGTATAGACAGAATGCCCCTTAAAAGTGAGATAGAAAGACTTTGTCTTATGTACTTTGGCCATGCTACCAGGAGGGACCAGTTCCTGGAAAAGGTCATCATGCTTGGTAGTCTAGAGTGTTAGCAGAAAAAGAAGACCCCACCAATGAGATGAATTGAAACAGTGGCTGTAGCAATGGGTTCAAATACAACAATTGTGAGTATAGTTAAAGACAATGAAGTGCTTTGTTTTGTTGTGTGTAGACTATACAACATCTAACAATAAAAACACAAAAGTTAATCCCAGCTCTGTCATTAATGAGTTAAGTGATCTTGAACATAATAAATTACATCCCTATTGACCTAGATTTCAAACATGGAAAGGAATTCCTAACACATAGACTTGTAAGGTTTAGTTAGAAAGCACAGGTAAAATGATCATTTTGCCTGTACATGGCAGGTGTTTTATAAAAAACAATTTTTTTTCCTTGATAATGAGGCTTTTATAAATTCTGACCAAGGATATTAGCACACAGTTGTGTAGAGGTAAATGAACCTAACAGCTGTGAGTCACCCTCTGATCTCAAAAATATTTAGTCCAAGTCAACTCAGAAAAATATTCAGGCTTAGCATCTCCTTTGCTTTATTTTATTTTGTAAATAGTGTCACTATGTCGGAACTGACTTTGTGGCAATGGGTGTACTATATGGCAAGTTTTAGGGTGCCAGGAAATTTATACTGAACAAGACATACTCAGCCTCTTAGAGTCTAAAGTCTAACACAGTGCGATTATCAAGCATATAACATGATTAGTTTCTGGAATTTTTTAAAGCGAGAATTCATATTGGTGAGTACCCCTGCTGTTGCTGTTGTTAGGTGCCATCGAGTCAATCCTGACTCATAGTGACCTTATGCACAACAGAAAGAAACACTGCCCAATCCTGGGCCTACCTCACAATTATTGGGAACTTTGAGTCCATTGCTGTTGCCACTGTGCCAATCCAACTTACTGGGGTCTTCCTCTTTTTCTCCTGACCCTCCACTTTACCAAACATGATATCCTTCTCCAGTGACCGGTACCTCCTGACAATATGTCCGAAGTATGAGAGACAAAGCCTGGCCATCTTGATTTCCAAGGAGCCCTCTGGCTGTCCGTCTTCTAACACAGATCTATTTGTTCTTTTGGAATTCCATGGTACTGTCAATATTCTCCTCCAACACTGTAACTCAAGTGCACCAATTCTTCTATAGTCTTCCTTACTCAATGTCCAACTTTG
>NW_006414182.1:2249-5970 GCF_000296735.1 Chrysochloris asiatica | reverse complement strand
TTTTTTTTTTTTTTTTTTTAGTGGTAGCTGAGAAGACTGGAAGAATTGTCTGATGTCATTTAAAAAAAAGAAAACAGAAGAAAAGGCAACAAAGGGATATCAGAAGAAATTTTGAAACTTGCTTTGGAGCATTCTTGTTACTGTTAACTGTCATTGAGTCACTTCTGACACATAGTGACCCGTTGTATAGGATTTCCAAGGAGTGGCTGGTAAGCTTGAACCACTGATCTTGTGGTTCAAACCAATCTTGCAGTCCAGTGCCACACCAGGACTTGAGCATACAGAAGCTAAAGCAATGAGGAAGTAAAAGAGTAGAACAGAAAGATTCAAGGGATAGCCTGAGAAGACAATGTTAAGTATTATAATGAAATTTGCAAAGACTTGGAGTTAGAAAACCAAACCGAGAGAACTCACTCAGCATTTCTCAAGGTAAAGGAACTGAAGAAAAAAATCAAGCCTTGATTTAAAATATTGAAGGATTTTATGGGCAATCTGAAATTCTGGTGTGGCACTGCAGGATAATGCACTGCACCACAAGGTTAGTTTGAACCCCAAGATTGCTGGTTCAAATTTGGAAATCCTATACAGGGTCACTGAGTAAGCACCAACTCAATGGTAGTTAACAACAACAATAATCGGCAAAATATTGAATCATGTAGGAAGTATCAAAAGAAGGTGGAAGAAATAAATGCACAGTCACTGTATCAAAAAGAATTGGTTGGTACTAAAATATTTTAAGAGGTAGTATATGACCAAGAACCAATGGTATAAGTCCAAGCTGCACTGAAGGCATTGGCAAAAAATAAGACTCCAGTAACTGATGGAATATCAAACTGAAATGTTTCAACGAACTGATGCAGTGCTAGAGGTGCTTACTCATCAATGCCAAGAAATTTGGAAGACTTTTACCTTGCCACCCGATGGGAAGAGATCCATATTTGTGCCGATTCCAAAAAAAGGTGACACAATGAAATGTGGAAATCATTGAGCAATATCTGTAATATGACATGCAAGTAAAATTTTGCTGAAGATAATTTAAAAATGATTGCAGCAGTACAACTACAGGGAACTGCCAGAAATTCAAGCTGTATTCAGAAGAGAATATAGAACTATGGACATTATTGGTGACATCAGATAGATCTTGGCTGAAAGCAGAGAATATCAGAAATAAATTTGGTGGTGGTTATGTGCCATGGAGTCGGTTCTGACTCATAGCAATCCAGTATATGGTTTCTGAGTCTGTAAATCTTTCTGGGAGCAGAAAGTCTTAACTTTCTTCCTTGGAGCAGCTGGTAGATTCAAACTGCTGACCTTGCGATTAGCAGCCCAATTCATAACTCATTAAAGCTCCTTAGAAATATAGTTACTTGTGTTTTGTTGACTATGCAAATGCATTCAACTATAAGGATCCTAACAAATTATAGATAACATTGTGAAGAATCAGTATTCGGGAACAATTGTGTGCTAAGGAACCTGTACATAGTCCAAGAGGCAGTTGTTTGTGCAGAACAAGGGGATACTGAATTGTTTAAAATCAGAAAAGGTGTGGGTCAGGGTATGGCACTGTGGGATAATAAAGCATATGATCACAAGGTCAGTTTGACCCACAAGGTCGGCGGTTCACACTCACCAACCATTCCTTGGATATCCTATAGGGTCACTATGAGTTGGAACCCTGACTTCATCAGCACTTAAGAACAATAATATTCAATCTGTATGCTAAGCAAATAATCCAAGAATCTGGATTATATGATGAAAACATGGCATCAGGATTGGAGGAAGACTCATTAACAACCTATGATATGCAAGCTCCTTTGATGAATGTGATGAGGACATGAAACTTTTACTGATGATGCTCAAAGCCTGGAGTCTTTGAGTATGGATTGCATCTCAATTTAAAGAAAACAAAAATTCTCACAACTAGGCCATTAAGTAACATCAAGATAAATGGAGAAATAATTGAAGTTGTCAAATATTTCATTTTGCTTGTATTCACAAACAATACTCACGGAAGCGGCAGTCAAAAAATCAAACAACATATTGCATTAGGTAAATCTGCTGCAGAAGACCTCTTTAAAGTGTTTAATGCAAAGATTTCAGTTTGAGGACGAAGGTGTGCCTGACCCAAGCCATGGTATTTTCAATTGCCTCGAATGCATGTGAAAGTTGGACAGTGAATAAGGAAGACCAAAAAAGAATTGATGCATTTGAATTATGGTGTTGGTAAAGGATATTGAAAGTACCATGATCTGCCAGAAGAGCAAATAAATCAGTCTTGAAAGAAGTACAGTCACAAATCTCCTAGGAAGCCAGGATGGCTTCATTCTTTGACCATGTTGTCAAGAGGAACCAATGTCTGGAGAAGGACATTATGATAGACAAAATGGAGACGACCCCAAAGAGATGGATTGACATAGTAGCAGCAACAATGGCCTCAAACTTAACAACAAGTGTGAGGATGGTGTAGGATCAGGCAGTGTTTTGTTCTTCTGTGCATACATGTTGTAGAGTGTCATCAAGTCAGTTTGGATTCATAGTGACCTTTTATCATTTCCAAATTTGTGCTTCAAACTGACCTTATGATACAGTGCTTATCCTACAGTGCCACATCATCATCTAACAACAACAACAATTACTGTGTAATCTTATCTGAAAAATTCAATCTTATCTGAAAAAAAATTCATTTTTTTACCTTATTTTGGATAAGTAAGATGAATTTCACCTGAACAAGCAACTTTCAAACTGATAGAGATTGTTGTTGCTGTTTTTGTTTTTGTTATTTTTAGTTGCCTTTCATTTGGCTCCAATTTATACTGTCCTTATGGATAACAGAATGTAAATTGCCTTTTCCTGTGCCATCCACACAATCATTGCTTCATCCCATTCAACCACTAAAAACTTACGGAACACTGTTCTACTGTGGCACAAATAAGGTTGTAATGAGACAAAATCGACTAGAAAGCTACTGGTTGTTTTTGATTTCTTGAGAGTAAGAAGAAAAAATTATCATGAAAATAACTTAATAAATTACATAGAGAATTTTTCTACATAATGTGTTATTGTATGCCATTTTTAATTAAATATTTTCTCTGGGTGTGTTGTAACATATTTTTAAGACAATGTGACACATTTTGATTCAGCATTTTTAATTTTTCTTTTAAACATTTAAGAATTATTCTTTGATTTCTAGGAGCTTGGAAATGTTTTCTTACAACTTTCCCAACTTAAAGATAATATTAGTGTTTTGGAAAACACAATGAATCTGACCAGGGTGGAGCATTTGAAATCATACATATCGCCAACTCAATCCTCCCAAGACAGAGAGAAAAACATATATACTCCTTGGCTGCCATATGTAACATCGAGTCAATTTTATGATATTACTGGTAAGTCCTTTATTGTTTATATTTGAATTCTTATAGCATTTATTGAAAAAGTGCAGACATAATCTGTGTAGTTTGTTCCTTAAATTCTGGTATGTTTTCAGGCACAAAATAGCATTCATATGTATTTGTTGAATGAATGAATAAATACATGATTGATACACAGCACTAATCATGAGAAAGTTGGACAGTGAATAAGGAAGACCAAAAAAAGATGGAAGGAATACACAGAGTCATTGTACCAAAAGGAAATGGTTAATATTCAACCATTTCAAGAGGTACCATATGAACAAGAGCCAATGATACTCAGGGAGGAAGTCCAAAATGCATTGAAAGAA
>NW_006414182.1:0-759 GCF_000296735.1 Chrysochloris asiatica | reverse complement strand
TGGGGTCTCTATGAGTCGGTTCTGACTCGATGGCACCTGACAACAACAACAACTAATCATGAGAACAGAGATCTTGGCTTCTTCCATAACAATCCTTCTTCTGTAAGTGCCCAGCTACAACATGTAATATTAATGTCAATAGCGTATTAGTGAAGTAATTTAACATGCTGTTGTTAGGTGCCATTAAGTCAGTTACAACTCAGAGCAACCCTATGCACAACAGAAGAAAACACTGCTCAGTCCTATGCCATTCTCACAATCGTTATACTAGAGTTCATTGCTGCTGCCCTTGTGTTAATCCATCACATTGGGGGTCTTCCTCTTTTTCACTTACCTTCCTCTTCATCAAACATAATGCCCCCAGTGATGTGCCCAAATTATGAGAGAAGTCTCGCTATCCTTGCTTCTAAGAATATTCTGGCTGTACTTCTTCCAACACATATATTTTTGCTATTCTGGCAGCCCATGATACTTTCAATATTCTACTCCAACACCATAACTCGAGTACGGTCTTTCTTATTCATTGTCCAACATCTTAAAGAGGTTTTGTGACGCAGATGTGCCTAGTGCAATAAGTTTTGATTTTTTGACTGCGACTTTGCTTCTATGAGTGTTGACTGTGGATCCAAGCAAAATGAAGTCTTTGGCAACCTCAATCTTTTCTCCATTTATCATGATGTTATTTATTGATCCAATTGGGAGAATTTTTTTGTTTTCTTTAGAATGAGGTACAATCCATATGGAAGGCTGTGGTCTTTG
>NW_006414181.1:5321-5967 GCF_000296735.1 Chrysochloris asiatica | reverse complement strand
CAAACCCCCTTCCAAGACTAAGACCCAATGGAAATGCATGCGCTGATTGGTGACCATACACATCACCAATGGGGGGAAGTGGGGTAAAAGCAGCAATGGAGCAGGAAGCTAAGACCTACATTGTTCAGTGGACTTCTGTGGACTCTTTTGGGGATCTGGTTGGCAGTGTGAAGAGGCCTGGGGACTCTTGGGCCCAGAGTCAGTGGCGTGGCCATGGAGGACTCAAGAGGAGAGTGGAGCTACCAGCTGACAGGAAGAGAGGACATATACACAGGAGCTCCCACACTTGCAGATGATACCCACGTGACCTGGACTGGATGACTGGATGATTGGAGCCCAACCAGGAGAGGAAAGAAGAGGGGAAAAAAAAAAAAGAGTGAGCTGATACCGTCAGATGAACTTGACCTATACCTATGGAGCAGCGACTCAAAAGAGGGAACAAATCCTCACAGCAAGAAACATTCACACACCCACCACACACAGAGTGGATGGAGAAGGGCAGCTTGGACATTGGATACTCAAATGGGGATAGGGGGACTACAACGGCAAGAAGTGACTGGCTTACAAGCTTTCAAGAGGGAAGCTGGTGTTAGGGAGCATAGCGGAAGGCAGAATCTCCAGTAGGTACTATTCAATCTGTCTGGGC
>NW_006414181.1:2615-3320 GCF_000296735.1 Chrysochloris asiatica | reverse complement strand
ACAGAGCCTTTTGAACTGTAGGGTTGGTGGTTCAATCTCACCAGCCGCTCCTCAGGAACCCTATCTGGGTCTCCCCTTTTTTTTAGCTGGTTCAGCAGGAGTCCCAGCATAGCTCTGAGGGCTGGTGTGCCACTACAGAGCCTGTTGAACTGCAGGGTCAGTAGTTCAAGCTCAACAGCCACTGCTGGGGAACCCTATCTGGGTCTCCCCCCCCCCTTTTTTTGTTTTGTTTTTTATCTTTCTTTTTCTTTTTTCTATTATATTTTTTATTTTTAGCTGGTTTAGCAGGAGTCCCAGCTTGGCTCTGAGGGTTGGGGTGTCACGACAGAGCCTTTTGAACTGTAGGGTCGGTGGTTCAAGCTCACCAGCCATTCATCGGGAACCCTATGTGGGTTCCCCCTTTTTTAAGCTGGTTCAGCAGGAGTCCCCGCGTGGCTCTGATGGCTGTGGTGCCACTACAGAGCCTTTTGAACTGCAGGGTCAGTGGTTCAAGCCCACCAGCTGCCCCTCGGGAACCCTATCTGTGTCTCCCCTTTTTAAGCTGGCTTAGCAGGAGTCCCAGCATGGCTCTGAGGGCTGGGGCGCCACTACAGAGCCTTTTGAACTGCAGGGTCGGGGGTTCAAGCTCACCAACCACTCCTCAGAAACCCTACAAAGCGTTGTTACGGGTCACAATTGACTCGACAGCGCATAACAACCAGGAGA
>NW_006414181.1:1847-2382 GCF_000296735.1 Chrysochloris asiatica | reverse complement strand
TTTTAATTTAATTTTATTTTTCCTTCTCTCTTTCTTCTCCCCCACCCTTCCCTTTTCTGTGATTAGAGGCTGCTGTAGAAAGGCTTGATTTCACTGGTCCTGCATTATTTTCTTCTGGATTTTATTTTTCCTTTTTATTTCATTTATTTTTTTTCTCTCTTTTCCCTCTTTCTTCTTTCTTTGCTCTATTTTTTTATCCGTTTTTTCCTCTTTCTCCCATAGTTTATTCTTGCTTTTGATTCCGACTGTGTTTTTTACCCGACTGCTGTTGTTTGGCTGTTACAAGGCTCCCTTCTGCTATTGGAGGACTCTTTGTCTCCCTATATTACATGAGAAGAATCAGAAACTGCTGGAAAATAGCCAAGCTGCATTCACACCATATAAAATACCAAAACCCAGGCAATAACCAATACCAGCTGCCAGATACCAAGGAAACAGGTAGCACATGTGAAAGTTACCCTGAGTCAAGCAATAAGAAGAGTGAAAAGGGAAGACCACACCCTGACCACATCTTCCTGGAAGAAACCAGAAAGCA
>NW_006414181.1:0-541 GCF_000296735.1 Chrysochloris asiatica | reverse complement strand
AGGAAGAATATGTAAACATTAAAACCATGAGGAAACTTACAAGAAAGAACACAAAAATCTCAAACACAACAAATAAAGACAAACGGAAGAAAGAAGCAGCAACAACACACACACAAAAAAAAAAAAACAAATATAATGACAGTAATTAATCAATACTTATCGATAGTTACACTGAACGTAAATGGATTAAATGCACCCATTAAGAGACAGAGGGTGACAGAATGGATAAGAAAACAAGATTCTTCAATATGCTGCCTGCAAGAGACATCTCATACACAGAGACAAAAACAGATTAAATGTTAAAGGATGGGAAAAAATATACCAAGCCAATTCCAATAAAAAGTGAGCAGGAGTAGCAGTACCAATTTCAGATAAAATAAACTTTAAGGCAAAACCCAGCATAATAGATAAGGATGGACATTATATCATGATTAAAGAGGCAATAAAACAAGATGAAATAACTATATTAAATATCTATGTTCCCAATGAAAGAGCGCCAAAATTTATAAAACAAACTCTTATAGACATGAAGAAATAGATG
>NW_006414180.1:3409-6218 GCF_000296735.1 Chrysochloris asiatica | reverse complement strand
AAACAAAACTTTCAGGCAGAGTATCTGGTGAACTAGGTACATTTCAAGTGCCCTCAAGGATCTGTTTCCAAAGACCTGCATGTAAACTTTCCATGTGGTTGTTGTTAAGTGCTGTTGAGTCAGTTTCACCACTTTTTGTTGTTGTTGTTAGGTGCTATCGAGTTGTTCCGGATTCATAGAGACCTCAGGCATGACATAATGAAACACTGTCTGAACCTGGGCCAACCTCAATATTGTTGCCATGCTTGAGTCCATTAATGCTGCCACTTTGCCAATCCATCTCATTGGGGCTATTCCTCTTTTTCACTGACCCTTCACCTTACCAAACATGATATCCTTCTCCTGTGACTGGTCCCTCCTGACAATATGTCCGATGTAGGAGAGACAATGTTTGGACATCCTGGCCTCCAAGGAGCACTCTGACTGCACTTCTTCCAACACAGATCTGTTGATTCTTTGAGCAGCCCAAGGCACTTTCAATATCCTCCTCCAACACCATAACTCAAAAGCATCAATTCTTCTACGGTCTTCCTTATTCACTGTTCAGCTTTAGCATGCTTCTGAGGTTATTGAAAATACCATGGCTTGGGTCAGGAGCACTTTAGTCCTCTTTGCTCTTCAACACCCCACCCCCATAAGATCTCTGTATTTCACTCCTTGAATAGTGTAAGAGAAAGATGTTTGCCTGTGCTTTATTAACTATGCAAAGGCTTTCGATTGTGTGGATCATGACAAGCTATGGAAAACAATCCAAGGTAGAGTATTCTGGAACACTGAATTGTGCTCCTGAGGAATCTGTACATGAACCAAGAAGCAGTTGTTTGAACAGGACATGGGAACACTGAATGTTTTAAAATTTAAAGAGTTGTGTGACAAAGTTGTCTTCGTTCACTTACTTTTTCAATTTGTATGCTGAGCAAATAATACAAGAAGCTGGATTATATGAAGAAAAATGTGGTATCAGGATTGGAGGAAGACTCATTAATAACCAATGATATGCAGATTATACAACCTTGCTTGCTAAAAGTGAAGTGAACTTAAAATATTTACTGAAGAAGATCAAAGAGCACAGCCTTCGGTATGGATTACATCTCAAAGTAAAAAAACACTAAAATCCTCACCACTGGACCAATAAACAACATTTTTATCAATGAAGAAAAGATTGAAGTTGTCTAGGACTTCATTCTTCTTGAATCTAATGTCAACACTCAAGGAAGCAGCAGTCAAGAAATCAAACAATGTATTATATTAGGCAAATCTATTGCACAAGGCCTTTTTAAAATGTTGAAGATGCTGGAGAAGGATATCATTTTTGGTAGGGTGCAGGGTCAGAGAAAAAAAGCGGAAGACCCTCAATGAAGTGGATTGGCCAAGTGGCAACATCGATGGACTCAAGCGTGGCAACAGTGGTGAGGTTAGCCCAGGATCGGGCAGTGTTTAGTTCTGCTGTAGATAAGGTTGCTATGGGTCACTGCTGACTCGATGGCACCGAACAACAACAACAAATAGTGCAACAGGATTACTCACCTTAAAGGATGGCCTTTTTGTGGGGGCAGAGAATGCCAGTCCCTGGAGGACCTAGAACCAGAGTGCTGAAGAACAACATCCCATAATAAGTTCTGTCTGCTCCTATCAGAGGCCTTTGTGGAGGAATCCATTTGAAGAAATGTTGTGTATGTACCCAGTTAGCATGTTGTTGTTGTTAAGTGACTTAGAGTCAGTTCCGACCCATAGAGCCCGTGTATAGGGTTTCCAAGGAGCAGCTAGTGAGCTTGAACTGCCGACCTTATGGTTCAAATGGACTTTGCAGTCTAGTGTATTATCTTTCAGCGCCACACCAGGACTCCTCATATCTGGGCAATTTCCCAGGAATCCCCATCTGTGTTTATGAATCCCATTTCCCTTCCTACAATCTTTACTAAATCGGAGCAAAGATTTTGTTGGTAAGAAAGGAGTAAAGCTTTGACTGAAGCCCTCCCTGTCTCATCTTTCAAGCCTCTTTCCTATAATAAACCTTTTGCTTGTATGGAAACCCTCCTTACCTGACTATTCATAATCAGCAGAAGGCAAGAGCTCTCTTTTGTAGGACTGAGACAAACCTCTTACTGCACATAATACGACATAATATCTTCTTTGAAGAAGACTGTTTGGTATCACTGATTTTTAAAAATAAAAATACTATTTTAGGTGTTATCTATTCTTTAACAACTAGCCCCAAGGCACACATAGGAATGAATATCCTTGCTAGTCCACTATCGTTCCTTATTCATGGAAATGACGAATGGGGCAGGGGTGAAAGGAAGGGGTCACTTGAAATAGCTCCATATTGTACTTACCCTAGGAAGTGGGGACTTCATGAGCTCATTCCCTTTGGGAGATCTAGGTGTGAGCACCTGGGTTCATTCCAGGCCCAGTAGGACACAATTTCTCACAGGTCCCACCCTTCTAAAAACCAGGAAACCCTTCTTGTCCTCCCAGACTTGACTCACATTTTAAGAGGATCTTCAGGTCTGATGTCCTCAGCTGTCCCAGGACAGTCATATCCTTAACTAAAGGAGACATCTGCACATCACTCACATGAACTGGGAGCTCTGCCTGAATAAGAAGACTGGTGTTCCTGTCTGAGACCTGAGTAGCATGAAGGACAGGAAGGTGGGACTTCCTGTTTCCTACTAAACTGAATGATGTACAGACCTATAAAGAAGGGTCTGTAAAAGTGGGAGCTGACAGATGATTGTAATTTGTAGGCACACAAACAGTACTGTACAGAACATTAAAGTGACCTGCGGGAGCTCTGTCAGCCCTCAGG
>NW_006414180.1:2500-3047 GCF_000296735.1 Chrysochloris asiatica | reverse complement strand
CATGACACCCCGGGAAATCAGAGGGAAAACCATGAGAAGGAAGAATGCCAGTCAGACCATTTTGGGTCCCATTGTGAGGACAGCGTGCAACACACTTACACAGAGCCTGTACCAGCACTTTCTGGGTCTTTTCTTTGGGGTGAGAATATAAATGGGCCCATCCTCACAGATATCTACCTCCGGGATTTGCAGAGACAGTGAGGTGTGGTCAGTCCAGGAGGAATCAAGACCCTGAGAACAACTTCCTTGCTCTCAACTGGGCTTCAGAGCATTCATAATTTTGTGTTCTTCACTAGGTGGCGGGTGGACTCATTTGGTGTAACACCGTGTAGCCCAGATCAAGTCTAATGAACACAGGCTGAAATAGCATCCTCTGTAGCTGGCAGTAGGAGATGGAAATAGCCGGGTCAGCACAGGTTCACCAGGGTTCCTGAAGGGCCAGAGGCTAGGACAATTGCTGACTGCCTGACTCAACGCCAGCAGGATCTCAAATATGGGCCAGGGTATCATTGTGTTTTCTTGTGAGCCCCAGTCTGTCCATATCTAA
>NW_006414180.1:0-484 GCF_000296735.1 Chrysochloris asiatica | reverse complement strand
CACCAGGCAGAGCAAACAGCCAGTAAAGCTCATTTGAGTGGCTGACTCTCTAAGAAGAAACATGTTTTCTTTTTGTTTCTTTGCATCTGATGATAACAAACTTAAAAAGTCTTCCTTTCTTAGGAGGATTACACATAGCCTGAGCTTCCACCATCAACGACGCTGGCCTTGGCCTACAATAAGCTAAAGGTACACAGACTGGCTCAGAGCAGGAGGCAAGGCCACACTGTGATCCCACCTGGGCAGCCTCATATCCCTCTTCCTGTCACAGCACAAGCAAGCGGCTGGTGAGCTGGAACCACTGACCTTATTGTTCAAACCGACTTTGAGGTATAGTACCTTATCCTATAATGCTAAAAGCTGCCAGATATTGGCATTGAAAATGTTACTTACATCTTCAAAGAGAGATGTAAGAGATGAAAATTTGTTGTCATTTTCATCCCATCATTTTTGAGTACTTAGGAATTTTTCTCTTCCCTTTTCA
>NW_006414179.1:5701-6353 GCF_000296735.1 Chrysochloris asiatica | reverse complement strand
TTGGACACATCTGCAATGTAGCTACTACCTTGAATATGGACATGTTGAATTACTCTGCCATTTAGATAACTCTCAGAATATGGACACGTTGGACACATCTACCATTTAGCTCCAACTGTGTATATGGAAATGTTGCATTACTCTGCCATATAGCTAGCTCTCTGTACATAGACAATTTGGACTCCTCTGCCAAGTAGGTAGCTCTCTGTATATGAACATATTGGACTTGTCTGCCCTGTAGGTGGCTCTCAGTATATGGACACGTTGGACACATCTGTCATGTAACTACTACCCTGAATGTGGACACGTTGGACACATCTGCTATGTAGCTAGAACTCTGTATATGGAAATGTGACACTACCTTGCCTTGTGGCTAGCTCTCTGAATGTGGATATTTTGGACTCGTCTGTCATGTAGTTAGCTCTCTGTATATGGACACGTTGGACACATATGCCATGTAGCTAGAACTCTGTATATGAAAATGTTGCACTACTCTCCATGTAACTAGCTCTCTGTATATTGACAAGTTGGACTTATCTGACACTTACTAGAATGCTATATATGGAAATGTTAAACTAACCTTTCATGTGGATAGCTGTCTGTATATAGACAAGTTGGACTCATCGGCCTTGTAGCTAGAACTTTGTATAAG
>NW_006414179.1:3151-4301 GCF_000296735.1 Chrysochloris asiatica | reverse complement strand
CATGGACATTATGGACTCGTATGACATGTAGCTAGCTCTCTGTACATGGATATGTTGCACTGATCTGCAAAGTAGGCAAGTCTCTTTATATGAACATATTGTAATTATTGGCCATGTAGCCAGTTCTCAGTATATGGACATGGTAGACACATCTGTCATGTCACTAGAACACTGTATATTGAAATGTTGCACTACACTGCCATGTAGCTAGCTCTCTGTTTGTAGATATTTTGGACTCTTTTGCCATGTAGCTTGCTTTCTGTACATGGATATCTTGGACTGTTCTGCCAAGTAGGTAGCTCTCTGTATATGAACATATTTTACTTGTCTTCCGTGTAGCTAGCTTATAGTACTTGGGCACGTTGGACACATCTGCCATGTAGCTAGAATTCTGTATATGAAAATGTTGTACTAAACTGCCATGTATCTAGCTCTCTGTAAATGCTTTTTACCTAGAACTTTGTAAATGTTCTAGACTCTTTTGCCATTTAGCTTGCTCTCTGTACATTGATATCTTAGACTGAACTGCCAAGTAGCTAACTTTCTGTATATGGACATGTTGGACTACTCTGACATGTAGCAAGCTCTCAGGGTATGGACACGTTGGACACATCTGCTATGAACCTAGAACTCTGTATATGGAAATGTTGTACTACACTGCCATGTAGCTAGCTCTCTGTATATGGGCATTTTGTTCTCATCTGCCATGTAGCTTGTTCTCTGTACATGGATAGTTATAATGATCTGATAAGTAGGGAGCTTTCTGTATATGAACATATTGGACTTGTCTGACATGTAGCTAGCTTTCAGTATATGGACATGTTGGACTCATCTGTGATGTAGCTAGTACACTGTATATGGATATGTTGGACTTTTCTGCCATTTAGCTAGCTCTCAGTGTATGGACACGTTGAATACATCTACCATGTACCTACAATTCTGTACATGGAAATGTTGCACTATTCTGCCAAGTAGCTAATTCTCTATATATGGACATTTTGGACTCATTTGTCTTGTACCTAGAACTCTGTATATGGGCATGATGCACTACCCTGCCATGTTGCTATTTCTATGTATATGTACATTTTGTACTCGTCTGCCATGTAGATAGCTCTCTTTACATGGATATGTGGGATTGATCTGCAAAGTA
>NW_006414179.1:1861-2431 GCF_000296735.1 Chrysochloris asiatica | reverse complement strand
GTATATGAACTTACTGGACTTCTCTTCCATGTAGCTAGCTCTCAGTATATGGACATGTTAGACACATTATCCAGGAAGCTAGTAATCTATATATGGACATGTTGGACTACTCTCCCATGTCGCTAACTCTCATTATATGAACACTTTGGACACATTTTCCATGTAACTTGAGCTCTGTATATGGAAATGATGCACTGATCTGCCATGTAGCTAGCTCTCTGTATATGGACATTTTGGACTGTGTGACATGTATCTAGTTCTCTGTGCATGGAATTTTTGAACTGATCTGCCATGTAGGTAGCTCTTAGTACATGGAGAGGTTGGACACATCTGATATGCAGCTAGAACTCTGTATATGGAAATGTTTCACTATCCTGACATGTAGGTAGCTCTCTGTATATGGATATTTTGGACTGGTCAGCCATGTAGCTAACTTTATGTACATGAATATGTTGGACTGAGGTAAGTAGCTCTCTGTCTATGAACATATTGGACTTGTCTGCCATGTAGCTAGCTCTCTGTATATGGACATGTTGGACTCATCTGCCATGTAGCCTGTATCCTTATATG
>NW_006414179.1:0-577 GCF_000296735.1 Chrysochloris asiatica | reverse complement strand
TATGGAAATGTTGCAATACCCTTCCACGTAGCAATCTCTTTGTATATAGACAAGTTGGACTCATCTGCCATGTCGTTAGAACTCTGTATATTGAAATGTTGTACTACCTTGCCATGTAAGTAGCTCTCTGTATATGGACATTTTGGAATGGACAGCCATGTATCTAGCTCTCTGTACATGATTATGTTGGACTGATCTGCCAAGTAGGTAGCTCTTTGTCTATTAACATATTGGACTTGTCTGCCATGTAGCTAGCTCTCAGAATATGGACATGTTGGACTCATCTGTCATGTAGCTAGTATCCTGTATATGGACATGTTGGAGTCCTCTGCCATATAGCTCGTTTTAAGTGTAAGGACATGTTGGACACATCTGTCATGTAGCTAGAACTCTGTATACGGAAATGTTGCCCTACTCAGCCATGTAGCTAGCTTTCTGTATATAGACAAGTTGGACTCGACTACCTTGTAGCTAGAACTCTGTATATAGAAATGTCACATTACCCTGTCATGTATCTGGCTCTTTGTATATGGAGATTTTGGACTCGTCTGCCATGTAGCTAGCTCTCTGTACATGG
>NW_006414178.1:5794-6249 GCF_000296735.1 Chrysochloris asiatica | reverse complement strand
AGGTAGAAACCAGAACCACATCCAGATCACCAGAGATGAGAAATCTCCACTTGAAAGGACGAGGTGACCAGCCTGGAGCCGTGAGAAGAAAAAAAGATATGTCTTGAATGAAAGACCTACAGGAAAAATATGATACAATGGAGCCAGACGGATTATTACTACAGGAACAAACTGGTCGCTTCCCTAGGAGACATTGGGGCAGTTGGTCGGCTCCTACCAACGCAGGCCCCCTTCCAAGACTGAGACTCGGTGGAAATGCACGCTCGGGTTGGTGACCACACGCATCACCGACGGGGAGAAATGGGGTAAAGGCAGCAATGAAGCGGCGAGATAAGCCTTAAAATGTTCAGTGGGCTTCTGGAAAGCAGTGTGAGGAGACTTGAGGACTCCTGGGCCCAGAGTCAGTGACCTGGCCACGGAGGACTCAAGTGGAGAATGGAGCTGCCGGCTGATGG
>NW_006414178.1:2458-4474 GCF_000296735.1 Chrysochloris asiatica | reverse complement strand
CAAAACAAAAAAAACACTAAGCTGACTTTAAAAGAGGAGCTCAGAAGGAAAGACAAGTTTACTTAGATCCAAAAGTTACTTGCTTTACAACACTAAAGCAATTCGTTATGTTTTGATGCTATGCTAACGGGATACTTAAAAACCAGAAGAAAAATAAGCCTTCTATTATGGGGGCCAAATTAATTAAAATAAGAAGTTTATTTTAGTAGCAATATCAAGCGAAAACTGGGTGATTATATGCAATTTTACACAGTTCAGTATTTCCTCTATTATTGTTTCATTAGTCTTTATTTTTCTGTAACAGAATATACTATAATAAAGGTATCCATGTGATTCCATAGATACATAGTTGAAATTACTAACTGTGGCAGTTCCTGAAACTATATCCAAAAAATAGGATTCAAATTACAGTGTATTATATGTGTATTGAAACTGTGGTAGCGTAAATAAAATGCAACTCTTCTGAGGCTATGGTATAAAAGGAATGAAATCTTTCTGCATATTTATTTCTTTTCTATTACTTTTTTAAGTCTGAAAATATTAAATAAAACCACATCGCTGTTTTTCTAACAAATACTGTTTCAAAATTCAAATTTTTAGAGAATGAGAAATCACAAAATGAAAAGCATACAGGGATCTGTTTTAATTGTTGACGTAACCAGATAGTTATAACTCAGTGCTTTAAGATTATAGACCAGTACAACAAATACACTACTACTCATCTGTTAGTTTGTCTACTGTGGTGACTTTTTATGTTGTGGTGATTCTGGAAGCTATGCCATTGGTATTTTAAATACCAGCATGTTATGCCCATAGTGAACAAATTTCAGCTGAGCTTCCAGACAAAGGCAGACTAGGAAGAAGGAGAGATGGATTACTTTTGAACAGTTAGTCATTAAAAACCTTATAAATAAATAGCAGTGGGACACTGTCAGCACCAGAATATTGAATGATTGCGAGATTGGCACAGAATTGGGAGTGTTTCATTCTATTGTGCATAAGGTCACTATGAGTTGGTACCAACTCAACAGCACCTAACAACAACAAAGGACAAATCCTTGTCAGTGCAAATTTATTAATGATTTCCACAAATATAACATTTTCTTGTTCTTCCTGTTAGGGAACTGTCACTATTATCTACCACTTGTCCTCTGACCAAGATCAACCTAGTTAAGGAAATGTCCACTGTCAAAGGCCCTTCATAATTTACAGACACTTTTCCTACGGAGAAATGCACACTGAGTCCTGGTGTGGCGCTATGGGTTAATGTGTTAGACTACAAAGTTGGTTTGAAATATGAGGTCGGCAGTTCAAACTCCTTGGAAACCCCATACAGGGTCACTATGGGTCAGAACCAATTCAACGGCACTTAACAACTCATAGTCATCCTCATTGTTCCATTTCGTCATTTAAGGAAGCATATTACTTTTTAATAATTATTTCAGTGACTTATGTAAACTGTCACCAATTGTGTAGGTTGACCATTGTACTATCATGGATTGCTGACAACCGTATTTATAAAAATTATTCTTAATAGTGATGACTAAGACTTACTGGATATTTAAAATGAGGAGGTAGCACTACAATCTTCATTTTTAGATGAGATGCCAAAAGCTCCAGAGAGATGGTTGGAAATAAAGCTATTGAAATTTTGTGAATATTACTTATAAGAATCCAATTGACTATTGAGATCAGGCCTTCTAAGAAAATAGCTCAAGATACTTAGGGTCTCACATGTACAGGTTTAGAAATGCCAGATTTTTTATTTGATTACTCATTCATTATGAGACTGAGAGACTGAGCCACATAAATTTTACAAAATTAATATAAATCCAAAATACAAATACCTAGATTTGCTTAACTTTCTAGAAGGACATTGTATGTAGAACAATCATTTTTTAATAACCTTGACTTTAAATCTCAACAAGTGTTCACAAGCAAACTCTGAGTAAATCTCCTAATTGCTCTGATCTTTGATTTTCTCCTCTTTAACATGATATGTTGTTGTTAAGTGCC
>NW_006414178.1:0-2093 GCF_000296735.1 Chrysochloris asiatica | reverse complement strand
CCCAAGGTTGGAAATCTCCAGGGAGAAAGACAACGCTATCTTCTCCCATAAAGATTTAATCTTGGAAACTCTATAGAGCTACTACTCTGTCCTACAGATTACTCTGTCCTACAGATTACTCTGTCCTACAGGATTACTATGAGCTGGAATCAACTAGATGACTGTTTTTCTTTCTTTTTGTAATATATAGAGGAACACAGAAAATCAGTGATCAAAATAGTGATAAGGATGATTTTAGATTGTGATATTGCACATACAACAAAAAATGGTAATGTAAATCAGGATGCACTACTTCAGGCTGTGTAGTCAAGAGGTTCGGAAGAAGTGACATTTGAGATGAGATCTAATTGAAATAATGAGTTGTGGCATATGAATGTCTGAGAACTAAGGCCTACTTAGGGAAAGGGTATCACAAGTACAAAAGCAAGACATCAGACAGGAGTTTACTTTGTTTGCATACAAAAACAGCAAGTGTGACAGAAAGCTAGTGAGTGAGAAAGCAATACAAGATAAAGTCTTCAAGTTGCTTCCCCTCACCCAATTTTAAAGAATTTAAACAGAAACTGAATATAAACTATTTTAGTCACTCTAACTGATGAAGATCAAAGACCACAACCTTTAGTATGAATTGCACCTCAATGTAAAGGAAACAAAATCCTCACAACTAGACCTATAAATAACATCATGATAAATGGAGACTTCATGATAAATGAAGTCGTCAAAGACTTCATTTTGCTTGATACTACAATCAACAGTCATGGAAGCAGGAGCCAAGGAATCAAATGGCATATTTCACTAAAGGAAATCTGCCACACAAGACCTCTTTAAATGTTCAAGAGCAAAGATATCAGTTTGAGGACAGGTGCACCTGACCTAAGCCATGGCATTTGCTACAGCTGCAGATGAAAGTTGGACAATGAATCAGGAAGACCATAGAAGAATTGACGCATTAGAGCTATGATGTTGAAGAAGAATATTGAAGGTCCCACGGACTTCTGGAAGAACAAACAGGTCTATGTTGGAAAAAGTACTGCTAGAATGCTCCTTTAGAAGCTAGGATGATGAGACTTTGTCTCTCATACTTCATAGTATCAGGAGGGACCAATCCCAGGAGAAGGACATTATATTTGATAAAGTGTAGGGTCAGTAAAAAGGAGGGAGACTCCTAATGAAATGGATTGACACCGTGGCAGCAGCAATGAGCTCAAGCATAACAACAATTGTGAGGACGGCACAGGACAAGACAGTTTTGTACATAGTGTTTCTATGAGTCAGTACTGACTCAATGGCACCTAACAATAATAACATGTAAGGCACTGACTCAAAGTAGTTTTAGACTGGTTTTTGAAGTATTATGCAAAATTTATAGGTTCTAAGTTAATATTCCTGATTACATTTTCTTCCATATTATATTGTAAAACATTTAAGCCTTTAACGGAAAATACATTTTTTAAAAAAATTTAAGTATTCATACATTTTAATTCTACCATTAAAGTATTATCATGTACACAATTTTTAGAGTAGTTGATGTCTTTAAGATGAATATTTTCCAATTCCAGTTAAAAAATTAATAAAAGAAGAAGCAATGTCTTAGAGTTTTGCTGGGGCCATGTTCCTATCAGCCAAATCATGTCCTCAGAAGCAAGTATATAAAGCAGAAAGAGAAGTTGCCTGGTTTATAATTCTTAAGCAAAAAAATCTAGTTAGGCAGAGGAAAACTAGTGGACAATTAAAAGATCTGTTCATTATTCACATGAAGAAAAATGATGTTTTGTAGTAGAGTCTCGCCTATCTTAAGAGAAGTGGACACATTAACGATATGCAGTTGAGTTAGATTTAACAGACCATGCCTGATCACCTAGATGAATGAGGGGTCTATTTGGCGAGATATGAATGATGGGGGCATGAAAGTTGGATATCAGTCATGTTAATTTCTTTAAAACTTTTTTTTGTGTGTGTGTGTGTGTGTGTGTGAATTGAGTGAAGGTTTACAGATCAGATAATCAGCTTTATGTTCAACAAATCATGCACTTCAATTTTTGCATTCCCTCTCAATGTAACAATGCTTATCCCACTTTCTCGCTGTGATTTTT
>NW_006414177.1:5494-6075 GCF_000296735.1 Chrysochloris asiatica | reverse complement strand
ATCTGTGGAAAGAGAAGATGGAAAAGTTCCATATCATCAGTGAAAACAAGGCCAGGGGCAGACTGTGGAACAGACCATCAATTACTCATATGCAAGTTCAAACTGAAACTGAAGAAAATGAAAACAAGTCCATGAGAGACAAAATATGACCTTGAATACATCCCACCTGAATTTAGAAATCATCTGAAGAACAGATTTGATACATTAAACACTAAAGACCGAAGAACAGACGAGTTGTGGGATGACATCAAAAACATCATAGGTGAAGAGAGCAAAAAGTCTTTAAGAAGACAAGAAAGAAGGAAAAGGTCAAAATGGATGTCAGAGGAGACTCTGAAACTTGCTCTCCAGCATAGAAATGCTAAAGCAAATGGCCGAAATGAGGAGGTCCAAGAGCTGAACAGAAAATTTCAAAGATCAGCTCGAGAAGATAAAGCCAAATACTATAATAAAATATGCAAAAATTTGGAATCCGAAAACCCAAAAGGAAGAACACCGTCAGCATTTCTCAAGCTGGGGGAACTGAAGAAAAAATTCAAGCCTCGACTTTCGTTATTGAAAGATTCTCTGGGCAAATTATT
>NW_006414177.1:0-4564 GCF_000296735.1 Chrysochloris asiatica | reverse complement strand
GGTATGGATTACATCTCAATGTCAAGAAAACAAAAATCCTCACCACTGGACCAATAAACAACATTCTTATCAACAGAGAAAAGATTGAAGTTGTCAAGGGCTTCGTTCTTTTTGGATCAACTATCAATACTTGCGGAAGCAGCAGTCAAGAGCAGATGACGTATTGCATTAGGCAAATCTGTTGCACTGGAACTTTTGAAAGTGTTGAAGAGTAAGATGTCAGCTTGAGGACTGACCCAATCCATGGTATTTTCAATAACCTCATATAGAATTGATGCCTTTGAATTGTGGTGTTCAAGGAGAATACTAAAAATGCCATGGGCTGCCAAAAGAACCAATAGATCTGTTTTGGAGGAAGTGCAGCCAGAGTTGTCCTTAGAGGCCAAGATGGCTAAACTTCGTCTCTCATACTTTGAACGTATTGTCAGGAGGTAACTGTCGCTGAAGAAGGATATCATGCTTGGTAAGATGGAGGGTCGGAGAAAACGAGGAAGACCCCCAATGAGATGGATTGGCCAGGTGGCATCATTGATGGACTCAAGTGTGGCAGCGGTAGTGAAGTTGGCCCAGGATCGGGCATTGTTTCGTTCTGCTGTGCATGGGGTCTCTATGAGTTGGTTCCAACTCGATGGCACCTTACACTACCAACAACAAAGATAAAAACATAAATAAATGAGATCTAAAACAGAAAATATACAGAAAGAATCAACAGGTCATAAAGCTGGTTCTTTGAAAGGATCAATAAAATTGACATACCATTGGCAAATCTAACAATAGAAAAGAGGGAGAAGACAATGTGTTAGAAAACATGTGTTAGAAACCACATGGGCAATGTCACATTGGAACCAAAGGAAATAAAAAGACTAATAACAGAATACTATGAAAAGTTATACTCTAACAAAATTGAAAACTTTGAAGAGATGGATGCATTTTTAGAAAACACGACCTACATAAACTTACACAGAGTGAAGTAAAAACTTCAACAGACTGATAACAAAAGAAATTGATCAGGCCATCCAAAAGCTCCCAACCAAAGGAAGCCCTGGTCCAGGAAAAATCTGTCACCAATCTACTAAAATCATTCCAGAATATAGAAAAAGATGGAAAACTTCCTAATATATTTTAGGAAGCAAGCATAACCCTCATACCAATACCATGGACATCACTAAGAAAATTACAGACCAATATCCCTTATGAACATAGATGCAGAAATTCTCTACAAAATCCAATCCAACAGAATCTAGCAAAACCTCAAAAAAATAATACATCATGACCAAATGGGATTCATATCAGGGATGCAAAGATGGTTCAACATTAGAAAAACATTCAATGTAATCCACCAAAAAACTAAGAAAAAGGAAAAGAACAACATGGTTATATTGATTGATGCAAACTTCAACATCCATTCTTTATAAAAACACTCAAAAAAAGCAGGAATCAAAGGAAAATTCCTCAACATAATTAAGAGCATATATACAAAACTAACAGCCTACATTACACTCAATGGAGATGAACTGAAAGCCTTTCTTTTGTGAACAGGAACCAGACAAGGATGATCTTTGTCACCACTGCTATTCAGTATTGTGCTGGAGGTCTTAGCTATCAGGACTGACTGTGAGTGCTGCAAATGTAAAGGTAGACATTTTGTAACAAAAAGAGGGGAGTGGTTGATCTTGCAGTCTACAAGTGGAGGACCCTGGAACCATCAAGGGAGAAGAGCGGAGTCTAGGACCCTATCCAGAGAAGCAGTGACTCCAGAGATGGAGGCAGCGACGATGAAGTGGGGAGATGGAGTGGCTGGGGACTCAGGGAGGTAGAGGGACTGTGTGCTGATGGCCAGGGGTAGGCTTGAGGGGTTTGTTTTATTTATTTGGTGGATTACCTTGATTGTTTTTCTAATATTGAACTGTCTTTCCATAACTTGTATAAGATTCACTTGGTTATGATTTATTATTTTTTGATATGTTGTTGGATTTTATTGGCTAGTATTTTGTTGAGAATTTTAGCATCTGTGATCATAAGGGATATTGGTCTATAATTTTCTTTTTCCTGGTGTCTTTTGCCTCATTTTGGTATTAGGGGTATACTTACTTTATGAAATTAATTTGGGAGTTTTCCTTCCTTTTCTATATTCTGGAATGTTGTTGTTGTTGTTAAGTGCTGTCAAGTTGATTTAGACCCATAGAGACCCTGTATAGGGTTTCCCAGGAGCAGCTGGTGAGTTTGAACTGCTGAACTTGCAGTTCAAAAAGTTTTGCATTCTGGCACATTAACCTACAGTGCCACACCAGGACTCTATATTCTGGAAGAGTCTGAGTAAAATTGGTGTCAACACCTCTCTAATTTTTGACAAAATTCACCGGGCAAGTCATCTGAGTTCAGATTCTTTTTAGTAGTGAGCTTTTTCATGACTTGAGCAATTTCTTCCTTTGTTACAGATCTGTTCAAGTTTTCTACTTCAATCTGTGGTAGGTTACATAGTTTATGTGTTTCTAGAAATTTGTCCATTTCAAACTTGTTGGAGTACAGTTCTTCATAGTGTTCTGTTGTTGTCCTTTTCATTTCCATTAATTTGATTGTGATGTAACCCAAATCATTTCTCATTCATGTTATTTGCATCTTTTGTTAGATTTGGCAAATGATTTGTCTATTTTATTAATCTTTTCAAAGAACTGACTTCTTGTTGATTCTTTCTATTGGTTTTCTGTTTCCTATGTCATATATTTTGCTGTTTTGTTGTTGTTGTTAGGTGCCATCGACTCATAGAGACCTTATGCACAGAAGAATGAAACACTGCCCAATCCTGGGCCAACCCCACTACTGTTGCCATGCTTAAGTCCATCGATGCTGCCACTTGGCCAATCCATTTCGTTGGGGGGGGGGTGATCTTCCTTTTTTTTCTTTGACCCTCTATCTTACCAACATGATACCCTTCTCCAGAGACTGGTCCCTCCTGACAATATGTGCAACGTATGAGGGATGCAGTTTGGCCACCTTGACCTCTAAGGAGCATTCTGGCTGCACTTCTTCCAAAACGGATCTACTGGTTCTTTTGGCAGCCTATGGAACTTTCAATATTCTCCTCCAACATTATAACTCAAAAGCATCAATTCTTGTACGGTCCTCCTTATTCACTGTCCAGTTTTTGCATGCATATGAGGTTATTGAAAATACCATGGCTTGGGTCAGGCGCACCTTAGTTCTCAAGTTGATGTCTTTGCTCTTCAACACTTTAAAAAGGTCTTGTGCAGCAGATTTGTCTAATGCAATATGTCACTTGATCTCTTGACTGCTGCTTCCATGAGTGTTGATAGTTGATCCAAGAAGAATGAAGTCCTTGACAACTTCAATCTTTTCTCCATTGATAAGAATGTTGTTTATTGGTCCAGTGGTGAGGATTTTTGTTTTCTTGACATTGAGATGTAATCCATACCGAAGGCTGTGATCTTTGATCTACATCAGTAAATGTTTTAAGTCTTCTTCACTTTCAGCAAGCAAGGTTGTATAATCTGCATGTCACAGGTTGTTAATGAGTCTTCCTCCAATCCTGATGCCACGTTTTTCTTCATAGAACCCAGCTTCTCGGATGATTTGCTCAGCATACTGGTTGAATAATTATGGTGAAAGAATACAAACTTGTCGCACACCTTTCTTAATTTTAAAACACTCAGTGTTCCCATGTTCTGTTCGAACCACTACCTCTTGGTTCAGGTACAGATTCCTCATGAACACAATTAAATGTTCCGGAATACTCATACTTCACAATATTGTCCATAGCTGGTCATGATCCACACAATTGAAAACCTTTGCATAGTCAATAAAGCACAGGTAAACATCTTTCTGATATTATCTGCTTTCAGCCAAGATCCATAGGATATCAGCATTGACATCCTTTGTTCCACTGCCTCTTCTGAATCCGGATTGAACCTCTGGAAGTTCTCTGTCAATGTATGCTTGCAGCTGTTTCTGTATTACTTTTAGTAAAACTTTACTCGCATGGGATATCAAAGAGATTGTCCAGTGATTTTTGCATTCCATTGGGTCACCTCTCTTTGGAACGGGCACAAATATGGATCTCTTCCAATCAGTTGGCCAGATGTCTTCCAAATTTCTTAGCAGAGATGAGTGAGTGCCTCCTGTGCCTCCTCACTTTCTTGAAAGATTTCAATTTGTATTCCATCAATTCCTGGTGCCTTGTTCTTTGCCAATTTCTTCAATGTACCTTGGACTTCCTCCTTCAGGATCATATGCTACCTCTTGAAATGGTTAAACATTAACTATTTCCTTTTGTTTCAGTGACTTTGTGTATTCCTTCCATCTTCTCTTGATGTTTTCTGCATCATTCAATAATTTGCCCAGAGAATCTTTCAGTAATGAAAGTCGAGGCTTGAATTTTTTCTTCAGTTGCCCCAACTTGAGAAATGCTGAGCATGTTCTTCCTTTTTGGTTTTCTGATTCCAGATTTTTACGCATTTTGTTGTAATATTTGGCTTTATCTTCTCGAGCTGATCTTTGAAATTTTCTGTTCAGCTCTTGGACCTCCTCATTTCTTCCATTTGCTTTA
>NW_006414176.1:5644-6011 GCF_000296735.1 Chrysochloris asiatica | reverse complement strand
TATAAAGAACAAACAAATAAACAAACAAAACAGATACAAGTAACCAAGCCAGTTCCCTTCGAGTCAGCGCCTACTCCTAGCACCCCTTTGGGGCCAAGCAGAACTGCTCCATAGGGTTCCGAGGCTGTATGGTTACAGACTGTCACACGTTTCCCCAGTGGAGTGGTGGGTGGGTTTGAACCACCGACATTTCAGTTAGCAGCCAGGTGCCTAACCCAGTGCACCACCAAACCAAGAGTGAGTGACTGTTCCCACTCAAAGTGAATGTGGGTTGCAGCGTCCCCTCTCACTGGGCCGGCCCACACTGCACTGGAACTATGAGGGGATATTAAAGGGCATCATAGGCAGCAGACAGCATTCCCTGTGT
>NW_006414176.1:2042-3798 GCF_000296735.1 Chrysochloris asiatica | reverse complement strand
CCATTCCCCTGACTTTCTGTGTGATGGGTCACGTGTGTGAGGAAGGGTCCCCATTCCCCTGACTTTCTGTGTGATGGGTCACGTGTGTGAGGAAGGGTCCCCATTCCCCTGACTTTTTGTGTGATGGGGTCACGTGTGTGAGGAACAGTCCTCATTTCCCTGGGGATCTGACCCGTACGTGTCGAGAGTCCATCCCCATCCCCTGCTGTATCCTGGGGAGACAGGCTTGGATGGAAGCCAGGCATACAGAAGGAAAGCATCACTCGCTTGGCCAGGAGGGATTGCTGGCTGATCCCGAGAAGGGAGCTCAGTCCCAGTCTGTGGTAACTTCATGTAGGGTGAGGCCCTCCTGAACCCACCACGCTCATGCTCTGTGAAGTGTGTTATAAACCAAGGTTGGCAGGTATGGCGGTGTCCTCCGAGTGCGAAGGGAACCCACACTTCCTGCCAAACAAGAATATGTCACCCACTGTTGTCATTAGATAGGAAGCAGGCCCTCGGGGAAGAAGGAAGCAACTAGACAGTCATCCATCTGCCTCCCAGAAGTCCGTCCTTCTGTGAACACTTATGCCTCAGGAAGGGACTGGCAGGTGGAGGT
Organism: Chrysochloris asiatica; assembly: GCF_000296735.1. Taxonomy (NCBI): domain Eukaryota; kingdom Metazoa; phylum Chordata; class Mammalia; order Afrosoricida; family Chrysochloridae; genus Chrysochloris; species Chrysochloris asiatica. The sequence continues at coordinate 3,200 of NW_006414176.1, read as the reverse complement.
GGGACTGTTCATCAAGACAACTGTTTTAGTACAAATCTGTAAACAAGGAAATGAGCTTTAACCAAGGAGACATGAAGCGCAGAGCATCCCCTCTGAAAATGTTGTGCTGGTAAGCACGTAAAGCAGACAGAGATGTCACTTTGAGGGCTCTGGCCTTGCAGTCACCTCATATGCATGTGAAAGCTGGACAATGAGGAAGAAAGACAAAAGAACTGATGCAATTGAATTGTGATATTAGAGAAGAATATCGAATATGCTGTGGACTGCCAAGAGAACAGTCTTGGAGGAAATACAACCAGAATACTCCTCAGAAACAAGAATGATGAGACTTTGTTTGCTTCCTCTGAGTGTGTCATATCCCAGTGTCTAGAAAAGGGCACCATGGCTGGGGAACTAGCAGGTCACCAAAAACAAGGGAAACCCTCCAACAGCCACACCTTGCTCTCAAGCACATCAGTAGCCATGAACATGGTGAATAACCAGGTATGACATTGTGTTGTACAGCACATCACCATGAGCCGGCGGCAGCTCAATTCACAGCAAAAATACACTCTAAAATTCCTCAATAGATTATCTTTGTCCTTTAACACTTTAGAGCAGTATTTTGCAGCATATTTACTCAGGGCTGCTGCTTCCATGGATATTGATTGTGGATCCAAGTGTCATGAAACCCTTGACAGCTTCCATATTTTCTCTGTTGACCATAATGTTGCTTTTTGCTCCAGACATGAGTGTTAAAGAACGAAGATGTCACTTTGTGGACTAAGGCACACCTGACCCGAGCCATGGTATTTTCAATTGCCTCCTATGCATGGGATAGCTGGATAATAAATAAGGAAGACCAGACAAGACCCGATGCCTTTGGATTATGGTGTTGGTGAAGAATATTGAGCACATTGGATACACCCTGGACAGCCTCAAGAACAAACAAATTTGTTTTGGGAGAAGTCCAACAGCACACTCCTTGGGAGCGAGGATGGCGAGCCTTTATCTCATGTGCTTTGTACATGGTATCAGGAGGGACCAGTCACTGGAGAAGGCCATTGTGCTTGGTAAAGGATCAATGAAAATAACCACAGTGATGATGATGATGGGGACATCAGACACAGGGACAGTGCGTGCCAACCACGTCCCCTCCCGTCTGTGATGGGGACAGTG
>NW_006414176.1:0-1277 GCF_000296735.1 Chrysochloris asiatica | reverse complement strand
CGTCCCCTCCCGTCTGTGATGGGGACAGTGCGTGCCAACCACGTCCCCTCCCGTCTGTAATGGGGACAGTGCATGCCAACCACGTCCCCTCCCGTCTGTGATGGGGACAGTGAGTGTCCCCCGCATCCCCTCCCATCTGTGATGGGGATAGTGTGTGTCCCCTGCGTCCCCTCCCGTCTGTGATGGGGACAGTGCGTGCCAACCACGTCCCCTCCCGTCTGTGATGGGGACAGTGCGTGTCCCCCGCGTCCCCTCCCGTCTGTGATGGGGACAGTGAGTGTCCCCCGCACCCCCTCCCGTCTGTGATGGGGACAGTGTGTGTCCCCTGCATCCCCTCCCATCTGTGATGGGGACAGTGCGTGTCCCCTGCGTCCCCTCCCGTCTATGATGGGGACAGTGTGTGTCCCCCACACTCCCTCCCGTCTGTGATGGGGACAGTGAGTGTCCCCCGCACCCCCTCCCGTCTGTGATGGGGACAGTGAGTGTCCCCCACACTCCCTCCCGTCTGTGATGGGGACAGTGCGTGTCCCCCGCGTCCCCTCCCATCTGTGATGGGGACAGTGAGTGTCCCCCACACCCCCTCCCATCTGTGATGGGGACAGTGCATGTCCCCTGCGTCCCCTCCCGTCTGTGATGGGGACAGTGAGTGTCCCCCGCACCCCTTCCCGTCTGTGATGGGGACAGTGCATGTCCCCCGCGTCCCCTCCCATCTGTGATGGGGACAGTGAGTGTCCCCCGCGTCCCCTCCCATCTGTGATGGGGACAGTGCGTGTCCCCCGCGTCCCCTCCCATCTGTGATGGGGACAGTGAGTGTCCCCCGCGCCCCCTCCCGTCTGTGATGGGGACAGTGCGTGTCCCCCGTGTCCCTTCCCGTCTGTGATGGGGACAGTGTGTCCCCCGCGCCCCCTCCTGTCTGTGATGGGGACAGTGCGTGTCCCCTGCATCCCTTCCCATCTGTGATGGGGACAGTGCGTGTCCCCCGCGTCCCCTCCCGTCTGTGATGGGGACAGTGCGTGTCCCCTGCGTCCCCTCCCGTCTGTGATGGGGACAGTGCGTGTCCCCCGCGTCCCCTCCCATCTGTGATGGGGATAGTGCGTGTCCCCCACGTCCCCTCCCGTCTGTGATGGGGACAGTGAGTGTCCCCCGAACCCCCTCCCGTCTGTGATGGGGACAGTGCGTGTCCCCCGCGTCCCCTCCCATCTGTGATGGGGACAGTGTGTGTCCCCCGCGTCCCCTCCCGTCTGTGATGGGGATAGTGCGTGTCCCCTGCGTCCCCT
>NW_006414175.1:2682-6005 GCF_000296735.1 Chrysochloris asiatica | reverse complement strand
TAGAAGAATTGATGCTTTTGAGTTATGGTGTTGGAGGAGAATATTGAAAGTGCCATGGGATCACAAAAGAACCTATAGATCCATTTTGGAAGACATGGAGCTAGAGTGCTCCTTAGAGGCCAGGATGACCAAACTTCGTCTCTCATACTTTGGACATATTGTCAGGAGGAAGCAGTTGCTAGAGAAGGATATCATGTTTGTTAAGGTGGAGGGTCAGAGAAAAAGAGGAAGACCCCCAAAAAAAGAGAAAAAGAGGAAGACCCCAACAAGATGGATTGGCCAAGTGGCAGCATCGATGGACTCAAGAGTGACAACAGTAGTGAGGTTGGCTCAGGATTGGGCAGTATTTTGTTCTGCTGTGCATAATGTCGCTATGAGTCGGTATGGACTCGATGGCACCTAACAACAACACCAATATGCTGCCAACAAGGTATACATATTAACAGAAATACATATATGCATACTCATGTTGATAGCACTTAATAACAACATTCACAACAGCAGGGAGATGGAGGCACCCTAAATGCCCTTCAACAGAGGATGGGTTAATGGTACATATACACAATGGAGTACACACAACATTGAGGAGTGGCACTGAATCTTTAGGACACCTTGCAGCATTGGAGCAACTTGGAGGGCATTGTGCTGAGTGAAATTGGTCGATCATAGGTGACAGGCATTATATGAGACTACTGTTGTAAAAAGTTTAGATTTTCTTGATAAAAGAAACATTCTGTGATGGTTGCTGTGGTGGCTGGTGGAGGGAGGGAAAATTGTTCACTAACTGGTAGGTAGACATATGTTGACATAGGTGACTGATGGGACATAGGCGATATACAAGAAGAGGGAAATTGGCAAAGGGAAGATGAAGGTGCGGGAGACAGGGAGGAATGCAAGAATTTAAGCAAATAGAGGCAAATACTGTTAAATGATGGTACATGGAGGGGATTGCAATCACTATAATGAAGCAAAGTATGTGATTTGTTGAATGTAAAACTGATGATCTACTCTGTAAACCTTCACTCAATTCATAATAAAAAAGTAACACATTTATTGAACCAATTGCAAATGAAAGAATGGATACAGCTATCAGTACCCAGAACTCCTAGTAATACTTTTGTTGACTGGGACCGTAGAATGATTCAATAAATCGTGGTGCATTTACAAAATGAAATCTTGTAAAAAAACGATAGTATGGAAGACTATTTGCAAATGTAATTTTATAAAAGATCAACCTTCAAACATCTATGGGATCTCATTTTGTAAAAGAAAATAAGTAAAGAAACACAATGGAATGTGACAGAGAGAAGAAAGAATGGAAGGATATGAATTAAGGTACTGATGGTTATTTCCGGAAACTTTTTTTTTTTAGTGTTTCTGTTTTTTCTTTTGTTTATTTGTTTTTATTTAATAACATTATCCAATGCTTTTGTAGTAAGAAACCTTATCTTTTTAATTAAACAAACTAAAGGTGCAATGGATTGTCTATGTAAAATTTAGGCAAAGTGAATATAATAATTTTTTAAAAACTGCAAACATATCAGCAGTTCCTCAAAAACCCTTTACAGGGTCGCTCAGAGTTGGAACCGACTCGATGGCATTTAACAACAAAAATAACGTGCTTATTGAACCAAGTAAATTCATATTCATGCCTGATAAAATTGTTTTTGTATAAAACACTATCTATGGCTTTTGAAAGATTAAATTCAGGCCTAACCAGGAGAGGGCAGTAAAAGTCAAGGGGACTTGTCAGTGGAAAACCGGAAGGCAAGGTAAGATGCTGTAACTATACCAGATGTGGCGCGTAGGATAAACACGGACTGCTAACCTTAAGGTCTGCGGATCAAGCCCATCAGCTGCTCCTTGGAAACCCTATTGAGTCGGAACCGACTCGAAGGCACTTAAACTTTTAGAAATAAAACGATTGCCTTATTAGCAGTGGTGGTGGTTATAGTGTGCCATGGAGTCGGTTCCGTCTCATAGTGACCCTGCATAGGGTTTCCGAGGCTGTAAATCTAGCAGCCGGACTCGTATCCACTATGTTACCAGTTTAATAAACCACTGATGGATATTGGTTGATTTTTATTGCTATTGTTTTCTATCTTCAAAGGTTACTAATTTTACTCAGTGGCAATATATCTTCGGAGTCCTGGTGTGGCACTGTGGGTTAATGTGCCAGACTGCAAAGCCGTTTGAACTACAAGGTCGGCGGTTCAAGCTCACCCGCCGGTCTTCGGAAACCTTATACAGGGTCGCTATGGGTCGGCGTCTACTCGACGGCACTTAAGAACAACAACAACTATATGTTTTTATAAACAGAAATGTGAAATTATGAAAAAGTTTAACAGTTGATATTCTATGGATGCCTAAAAGAAAGCCATAATTATGGAAGCCAAATTCCTAGTTAACCCCCACCTACCCCTACCTCCACAACACCCCTTTCCTTTCTTGTCTTCATTCAGGGAATTAAATGGATCTCATTGCAACATTCCTTTGTTTTATTTTCCTATTTAATATTTTGAAAATTCTTATCCTCTTGAAGGACAATATTTAATAATTTAAAACATCAACAGATATTAATTGGCTAGATAGTGTGTGTGGAATCCCCAGGTAGTACAAACAGTTAAAATGTTCAAGTGCCAACTGAAAAGTTGGAGGTTTGAGTCCACCTAGTGGCATCTGAGAAGGAAAACTTGGTAGTCCACTGAAAAATTAAGTAACCGAAAACCCGGGGGCCCAGTTCTCGAACACATATGGGGTTGTCATGAGTCAGAACTGACTTACTCAAAACTGGTCCCTTTTTTAAATTGCACGGTTTTGTTCATTGATTCTTTTCCCATTAGTACTCATTAAGATAATCTTGACACGGCTTTGCCTTTTCTTAAAGGACAAAAAGGTATGCAATATAGCTATTGTTCTATAATTTGCTTATTTTCATTTAAAAATGTCCCATGGACATTTCTCCATGTCAGTATGTACTTCTTAATGCCAGTGTGCATTTCTTAATTACATTTTCAATATATTGTAAATCTTTGTTTTTGGCTTTAACTTTTTATTGTGAATTGAGTAAAGATTTATAGAATAGACCTTCAGTTCCACATTCAACAAATGATCCACTTCGTGTCATTACAATGACGGCGATCCACTCAGTGGCTGAAACTTAGCAGTATTTACCTCTAGTCACTTATTTTTTTCCCTCTTCCCCATCTCCTATCCACCCTGTAACCATTGTAAAATGTTTTACTTAGCAAGAAAATACTTTCTTAACTGTTTACTACATTGGTCTCATATTTGTCCTTTTGTGACTGACTAATTTCACTCAG
>NW_006414175.1:0-1032 GCF_000296735.1 Chrysochloris asiatica | reverse complement strand
TCCATTAATCTCTGTGTCTTTGTACCAGTACCAGGCTGTTTTGCCTACTGTGGCTGTGTAGGTATTGTGATTGTGAAGTGAGAGGCCTTCTATGTTGTTCTTCATTTTAAAAATGAATAATGTTTGGCTTATCCAAGGTCTCTTTCCTTCCCATATAAACTTAGTGTTGAGTTTTTCCATTTCTTTAAAGAATTATGTTGGAATCTAAATTGGAATAACCTTATATCTATAGATTGTTTTGAGTAGTGTTGACATTTTCACAATGTTAAATCTTCCAATCCAATAGCAGGGTATATTTCTCGATTTCTGCAGGCCTTTTTTGTTTATTTAGTAGTGTTTTACAATTTTCTTTGTAAAGGTCTTTCATTTCTCTAGTTAGATGTATTCCCAAGTATTTCATCATTTGGGTAGCTGTTGTCTATGGTACACAGAAAGCATCAAAAGAAGATGGAAGGGATACACAGAGTCACTGTATATCAATGTTCAATAATTTCAAGAGATAGCATATGATCAAGATCCAATGGTAATGAAGGAAGACGTCCAAGGTTCTCTAAAGGCATTGGCAAAGATTGGTGCTCCAGGAATTGGTAGCATATAAATGGAATCTTTCAACAAACTGATTCAGAACTGGAGGCACTTAATCATTTATGCCAAGAAATTTGGAAGACAGTTACCTGATAAACTGACTGGAAAGATCCATATTTGTGCTCATAACAAAGAAAGGTGACCAAATAAAATGCAGAAATCATTGGACAATATAATTAACATCACATGCAAGTAAAATTTTGCTAAAGATAATTAAAAAATGGCTGCAACAGTATACTGACAGGAACAGCCAGAGCATTAAGCAGGATTCAGATGAGGACACAGAAAGAAGGATATAATTACTGACATCAGGTCGATCTTGGCTGAAAACAGAGAATAACAGGAAAATGTCTATCTGTGCTTTATTGACTATGCAAAGGCTTTTGATTGTGTGGATCATTGCAAGCTATGGACAACATTGTAAAGAATTAATATTCTGGAACACTG
>NW_006414174.1:0-6038 GCF_000296735.1 Chrysochloris asiatica | reverse complement strand
ACTCATAGCAACCCTGTACAGGGTTTCCAAGGCTGTCAATCTTTACAGGAACAGAAAGCCTCATCTTTCTCCTGCAGAACAGCTGGTAGTTTCAAACTGATGACCTTAAGGTTCACAGCCTGAATCATAACCACTATGCTACCAGAGCTCCATGTAATCACGCGATATTGCAAGTCAAGTATTGAGTATTTTCTTCAGTTCTTTCAGCTTGATAAATGCTGAGTGTGTTCTTCTCTTTTGGTTTCTAACTCCAGATTTTTGCCTATTTCATTATAATATTTGACTTTGTCTTCTCCAGCTGCCATTTGAAATTTTCTGTTTAACTATTAGATTTTTTTTTTTTCCATTTCTTTCATTTACTTTAGCATGTCTACACTGGAAAGCAAGTTTCAGAATCTCTTCTGACATCTATTTTGATCTTTTCCTTCTTTCTTGTCTTGGTAATGATCTTTTGTTTTCTTCTATGATGTTCTTGATGTCATCCCACAAGTCTTCAGATCTTCAATCTTTAGTGTCTACTGCATCAAATTTGTTCTTGACATGATCTCTAAATTCAAGGGCAATATGTTCAAGGTCATATTTTGGCTCTTGTGGGCTTGTTTTAATTTTCTTCTACTTCAGCCTATACTTATATATGAGCAATTGATGTTCTGTTTCACAGTCTGCCCCTGACTTTGTTTTGGCTGGTGATATGGAGCTTTTCCATGGTTTCTTTCCACAGATATATTCATTTTAATTTCTGTGTGTTTCATCTGGTGAGGTCCAGGTGTATAGTTTTCTTTTATGTTGTTTAAAAAGATATCTGTAATGAAGAAGTCATTTGTCTTGCAAAATTCTATCATGCATTCTTCAGCATCATTTCTGTTACTAAGACAATATTTCCCAACCACTGATCCTTCTTCGTTTCCAACCTATGCATTCCAATCACCGGTGATTACCATTACCTCTTGACTGCATGTTTTATCAATTTCTGACTAAAGAAGTTGGTAGAAATCAGTTTCATCATCACCGGCTTTAGTGGTTGGTGAATAAATTTGAATAATAGTGGTATTAACAGGGCTTCCTTATAGGTGTATGGATATTAGCCTATCACAGACAGTGCTTTGCATCAGGATAGATGTTGCAATGTTTTTTAATGATGAATGTGACACAATTCTTCTTCAAACTGTCATTCCCAGCATATTAAACTGTGTTATTGTCAGATTCAAAATGGTCAATATCAGTCCATTTCAGCTCACTAATGGTTAGGATATTGATGTTTATGCATTCCATTTCATTTTTGATGTTTCCAATTTTCCTAGGTTCATACTTCATACATTCCATGTTCTGATTATTAATGGATGTTTCCAGTTGTTTCTCTTCATTTTCAGTTGTGCCCCTTCAATAAATGAAGGTCTTGCAGGCTTCAGTTCATTTGCATCACCACAGTCAACTCTACTTTGAGGAGGCAGCTCTTCCCCAGTCATGTTTTGACTGCTTTCCAGCCTGAGGGGCTCATTTTCTAACAGTATATCTGACAATATTCTGGTGTTCTTTATCATGTTTCATATTCAATATTCTGGTGCTATCTGAAAGTGTTCCACTGTTATTCCATAAGGTTTTTAGTGGCTCAATATTTTGAAATAGTACATCTCTTGTTCTTCCTAAATCTGGAAGCTCATCTGAAATCTGTCCACCATGTGTAACCCTATTGGCATTTGAAACACCAGGGGAATAATTTCCAGAATCACAACAATATGCCAGCTGCCACAGTGCCACTAACTCACAGATGAGTTTTGACTTTAAATTGTTAGTTTGAAATAAAAGTAAATTTCATTTTAGGAAGTATGCAAAAGTGTTTACACAATTCACTGAAAATACTAGAAATAGTTGCCATGAAGTAAGCTCTGACTCATGATAGCCCCATGTATGTCAGAGTAGAACTGTACTCTATTGGGTCTTCAGAGTAGAACTGTACTCTATTGGGTCTTCAGAGTAGAACTGTGCTCCATTGGGTTTTCAGCCACTGATTTTTTTCAGTAACATGTCACTAGGCCTTTCTTCCAGATTGCTGATGGTAGACTCAAATCACTGATCTTTCAGTTAGCAGTCTAGCAGGTTAACTGTTTGTACCACCCAAAGATTTCTTATATTTCCTCAAGTGATTGTTAAGTAATGTGACATATTTTATTTATTCCCTCCACAAAAGGAGTGGAGACTGACATTGAATCCTAAGTTGTTGTTTTGTTTTGTTTTGTTTTTTTTTAAGAGCAACCCTTGTAGCTAAGAAGAGTGTCCAAGGAAGACAAAGGTAAAGATAAGCTCTATGACATCAAGATCTCAGAGTCTTAACTATGGTTCTATTCCCTTTGGATCAATAAATGACCACACCCAGTGCCTGAGCATAGGGCCAGATTCTATTCTGAAACTACTATGTGATATTGGAAGGGCTTGCTATCTGTAAATTAAAGGAAGAGTCCTTTCCTAAAAAAAATTAAAATATGGGACTATTCTTACTGCACCAGAATCTTCAGGGAGCTCTGGTGATTCAGAAGCCAGTCCCTGTATATTAGCTGCAAAAAAATGTTGACAAGTAGTCAGACTTAGAAGTTGGTGCCTGGAATTTTTCTTGTTCTCCTATATTTAAGGTCCAACTCAACCTTAAATTTCTATACTTTTATGCCACATATTTGTTAATGTGCTTTTTGGAGTTGTTTTCTTTGCTTCACCTTCCACAAGTTAGAATATAATGATAACACACCAGACTGATTACTTAAGAAATAAGAGCTTTTGTTTTATTTTAGCATGCCATCTTATCTCACACTTAAGTACCTAGTCTCAGTTTATTGCTATAAATCTCATAATTTTCCTTTGTTTTTTGCTTGTTTCAGTCTTTGATATAAATGACCCACTGTCTCCTGGGAAAACCTCCTCTCCTTACCTCTCACAGTTTTCTTCTCTACCTTTCAGGAAACAAACAGTTCAGAACAAAGAAAATCTTTATTTATTCCTCTCCTTTGGATCATCTGAACGAACTTTTGCCAACTGTTCACATTGTTTGCCTGTGTTATTGTTTTTAACTTAATTTCTTTTGAGACTTGGTAAATTGCAGATTGAAAGAGTAGCAGAGAGGCAAATCAGAGCGACTCTTGGGTTTGAACTTCAACAAGGAAATTACAGTGTTGATACACCCACTAGGAGTAAAGTTGCCCTTCCTAGTTTTTCCTTACAGGTTCACAAAGCAAGCCCAGTATATTTAAAATTAGATCTCTTCTGGGTACTTGTAATGAATCCACATCTTCCCAATCCCTGAGTCCACATGTTTCAGTTCAATTAAGTCATCAAATCCTGTCAATATGAATAATTCATTAGATAAATTTACTGTCTCCCCCTCATCCCCCTCCATGCCCCAACTTAATGAAACTCTCTCGGTGGGAATTTTGACTCTTGAAGCTGAATTATGGTCTCAGGAATTATGGGGCAGGAAAGAAAACTTCAAAGGTATTCTAGGTTCCTTTTATTTTGAAATTAAGGCAAGATTTAAACAGAGAACACTCTGATCTTTACTTAAAGTAATCAGGGAAGATTTATTAGTCTTTTGGGGAATATGCAATGCTTGTTTTCAATAGATTAATATAGGAAAATCACTTGCTTGCATTTTCTTCAAAGAGAATGACTAAAAGAAATTGACTATCAACATTCTAATATAATGTAAACTCTAAAGTGACATGTATGCATTAACTTAATAAGAAGTATTTTTAAAACTATGAACTTAATATCTGGAAATTACTGAGAAGAAATATGAATACTTCTAAAAAAAAGCATGCCATTGACATGGATGAAAAGGCCCTTGTGGTGCAATGATTAAGAGCTTGGCTGCTAATTGAAAGGTAGGTGGATCAAACCTATCAGCAGGTGAGCAGGAGAAAAGACCTGGCAATTTACTCCCATACAGACTACAGCCTTGGAAACGCTATGGAGCAGTTCTCTTCTGTTCCATAAGGTTGCTGTGAATTGGAATTGACTTAAAAGCACACAACAATAACATTGGCATGGATATGCAGTAGCACAACAAGCAATTAATCCATCCCTGCCAGAAATAAACTAGAAAAAGTCTACATACTAACAAACTTTAGAATATAATTTATATATCTACTTATGCAAGATTTTTCATTTGAAGCAGCACATTCTGACTGATTTAACCTTTAAAATGAATCAATTAAAATTACATTATCTGCTTGCAGAATTGCTAGGAAGATTAGAATATGATCAGGAACCCTGAAGACTAGACTCTATCCAGGATAGGACCACAGAACCCACCCAATGGGAACTCTATTTCTGATGTCCCTGAAAACCAGGGCCAAAACTTTGCAAATACCTTTATTGTTAGCCTCCATCTCCATTCATTAGTACTGGACCTGTTACCCTGATTTTCTTGTACATGCATGTTTATATCCAGCCGCTCCTAGAAAGTGCCACTATGGGTTGGAACCGACTCAATGGTACTTAACAACATGAACAACAACTGCCAATGAAATAAATCTAAATGAAATGTTCACTGTTGCAATTTTCTTAGCTTTAAAAAATCCTATTGCCATCAAGTAGATTTTAACTCATAATAATCGTATAGTACAGAGTAGAACTGCCCCCATAGGGCTTCGAAGGTTGGCAGTTTTTGAACTACCAATCTTTCAATCAGAAGTTGAGTGCTTAACCAGTGTGCCACCAAGGCTCCTTTTCTTTGGCACCTTTACTACTTCCCAATTTAAGTAGATTACTCAAAAACCCTATACAGGTTTGTATGGGTCGGAACCAACATGACAACACTTAACAACAACAACAACAGAACTGACTTAAAAAACCCTACTCACAGCTATTGCATCAATTCTGCCTCATAGCAACTCTCTAGGACAGAACAGAACAGCTCCTAGGAGTTCCACTCCTGGGATGACAAAACACTGCACTGAGAACCACAAGGTTGGTGGTTCAAACCCACCAGCTTCTCCTCAGAAACTCTTTACGGGGTTATTATGAGTCAGAATTGACTCAAAAGCACTTAACAACAGTCTTTACAGAAAAGAGCCCTCGTAGCAAAGTGGATTCAAAGCTGGACTGCTAACTGCAAAGTCAGCAGCTTGAATTTACCAGCCACTCTGTAGGAGAAGGAGGAGGAGTTCTGCTCCTCAAGAACCCTACACAGGGTCATATAAGTCAAAACAGACTCGATGGCACACAACCACCACCAATCTTTACAGAAGCAAACTGTCTGTTATATATTTCTCCCAGGGAGCGATCGATGGATTCATCTATAAATCTCTCAGTTAGCAGCTGAGTGTTTAACAGTCAATTTTAAACCAAGTGACCACAAGAAACTTGTGAAAGCACCTATAATTAGCCTTTTGTACTTGTATAGTGTGAAAGAGATTCTACTTACCACAAGATTCAAAGGGTAGGTCTTTTATGTTATGCTGCAGTAACAAACAACCCCAAAAAATCTTAACATGGAGGTTTTTGTGTTTGTTTTATGTTTTTCTCAGTCACATTGTATATCTATAACAAATTAACTAGGGTTCTGTTCTATGAGGTTCTGATTTGTAGTCTAGGGCAGAGGCTGACAGAACAGCTTCTGTGTGGAACATTGTTAAGTCATCACTTTAAAGGGGAAGCATAGTGAGTGATATACTGGCTCCCAAACCTTCTATCTAAGGTGACACAAGCCACTCTGGCTTATATTTTAGTGGTCAGTGGTGCTGAAGGATAATGTGCTTGACTACAAGGTCGGTTTGAACCACAAGGTCGGAAGTTCAAGCTCACCAGCCATTTCTTTGAAACCCTACACAGGGTCAATATGAGTCGGAACTGACTCGACAACAGTTAACAACAACAATGCAACCTACAGAGCCACAGCCACATTTAAGGCAAAGGATGAAGGGCATAGGAAAATCCTATTCAGAAAAAGAACCAGAAAAATATGGTGGAGAGCACTCATGAATATGACATGCAGTCCTGGTATGGCACTATAGGATAAGCACTTGACCTCAAAGTTGGTTTGAACCACA
>NW_006414173.1:5226-5943 GCF_000296735.1 Chrysochloris asiatica | reverse complement strand
ACAGTGCCACACTAGGATCCACATGAAATACTATGAAACCCCAAATATCATTCCTAATCCCCACTTACTCTAAGGCACACACTCTGAAATGATAATATGAAATAAGAGAAGTATCAAACAGAGGCCTCATCTGTCTTACTGCATTTGACCTACCCTGTTTCTCATGTACTTTGAGTAAAATGATGTCGAAAGGTCTGTGTTGGGGATTGGTTGAAGCAATATAAGCTTGGTCTATATTCTGGCCCTAATTAAATTTTTACAGCTCCAACTGTGATTTAGAAAATGATTTTGCCTGGCCCAAATTTTCTCTCCAATCAGCTTTTTCACCTGGCCTGAAACTAACCACATGTATCTTAGATCAGAGGGAGCTCTGGTAGCATCGTGGTTGTGAGTCAGGCTGCTAACCTCAAAGTCAGAGATTTGAAACTACCAATGGTTCCATGGGACAAAGATGAGGCTTTCTGCTCCCATAAGGAAACCCTACACAGGGTCAATATGAGTTGGAACTGACTCCACACATACCACACCATCACCATCTTAGGCCAGATACAATTATGATATGGAAGGAACAGAGCCCACTACTACAGAAGTCAGGGGTTCTGCATTCAGCCAAGCCCATTAGTAATTGGGAATGTGTCCTAAGGCAAGTCCTTTTATAAACCAAGGTCATACTTTCTTTGGAGCCCCTGGATTGTGCAAACATTTAACACGTTCAGC
>NW_006414173.1:2361-3466 GCF_000296735.1 Chrysochloris asiatica | reverse complement strand
TGGCACACTAACCCACAATGCCACACCAGGACTCCAGTTATGTGACTAGAGTCTGCTATATCTGTCTTTTCTGTTTTCTTTTCTTATGCACAATTTAAGTGCTTTGTTTGAGTGCATATGGTTGGGACATTTTAAGTCAAAAAGGAGCTAAGAATTCCATTCTTCTTCTTTTTTTTAATGTTAGGTTAACATTTTAGTTGAAACCAGGTAAGGATGAAACAGGAGAACAGCTTCAAAGGAAACCATCAAAGTGGAGGAACTGTGTGGGGGAGGGGCAGTAGGCCAGGAGGCTCTGCCTTGGTGAAGGAAGGGGGCTGATGGTCAGTTGGTGTGTCTATTGGACCCAGGGCATTCTTTCACATCCAGTGGGGGCATCTCTTCCTGCTGGCCAACACAGTGCCCAACTCAGTAAAACTCAAGTTTTATTGTGTGTTTACTGGATGAATGAGAGCTCCCAAGCCTGAGTTACTCCTGAAGCACATTTTTCTCAGGGTAGATTCTCCATGGGTGGTGAGTCTTGATAAAAACCCCAAGAGTAGATGTGGTTTGGCCCTGCCCCTCACTAAAAAGGTTATAGGTCAGCATGGCAGCCTAGACGACTCATCCCCCACCCCCATTCCAGCCTCTGTTTAAACAAGCTTCATTGTGTGGACGCAAGCACAGGCAAGCACAGGCTCTTGTTCCAAAGTGAAGTGGACCCCCTCTTCAGCACTGTTTGTTTGGGGCCAAAGTCCTGTCACAGACCTGACTTCTGACTCACTCTGTCTCTCTCCTCTGTCGACTCATTATTCCCAAAGGCCAGGGTTGCATTTCCAGGGCTGCTGGAAGTGCAGCTCCTCCTCAGAGCTCATGTCCCCATTGCTGTCTGCTCCAGAGGCTGAGTAACTGTAGCTTCAGAGTGACCTGTCCTGCCCAGCAGCTCCCTGCAGGCGCCACACCTTGGTTCTCCTGGCCAGGAGGGTTGCTTCAGTCCCAGCTGGGCCCACCTCAGCCCTGGGGCTGCCCCTCCTCACTGCCATGCTGGCTGCTGTTCCAGAGCATCACTGTTCCCCAGCATCCTCATTCCATGCTGGGACACTAGCCCCTCTGCTGCTCTCCCTTACCT
>NW_006414173.1:0-550 GCF_000296735.1 Chrysochloris asiatica | reverse complement strand
GCAGCCTATGAGTAATCTTAATTACATCTGCAAAGTTTCTTTTTCCATGTCTAATAATCTATTCAGTAGTCCTGGTGTGGAGCTCTAGGTGAACCACTGGACTACTAACTAATTGCGTGGCAATTCAAACCCACCAGTTTCTCCTTGAAATGACAGGGTCACTATGAGTCAGAAGTATGTAAAGTGCACTTTACAACAACAACTACAGCAAGAACATAATGTATTCAAATAACCCTGGTAGCATAGTAGTTACTAGCTTGGCTGCTAACTGAAAGGATGGTGGTTCAGATCTTCCTAACTGCTCCATGAGAGAGAGACCTGGTGATCGGCTTCCATAAATATCGCAGCCAAGAAAACAATCTAGGCAGGTCTCCTCAGTCTACTGGGGTTGCTGTACACTAGACTTGACTCCACTGAATCCAACAAGAAAATTATAACCCAGTCAGAGGTGTGATCTCAGGGAGAAAGGGTCCTGGGGCCAGAGTTCTGCTTATCCTAGCATATAGCATGGTGCAGGGGGATTTATGAGTCCGTGAATGTTGCAAACAGT
>NW_006414172.1:0-6042 GCF_000296735.1 Chrysochloris asiatica | reverse complement strand
ACCCTGCTGGTATTTAAAATATCGGTGGCATAGCTTCCAGAATCACAGCAACTCACAAGCCACCACAGTAGGACAAACTGATAGATGAATGGTAGAGATTCAACTTTAGTTACAATTTATTCCATGACATTGTCTTTAGTCGATTATATTTTGCTTCAAAGAGCAGTTCTTTGAGTAAGTTGATTTTAACGCACGCTTTTGACACCCATTGAGTTGAAAGCTTATTGAGGCCAGGATGTTTGCTTAAAACTAAAAACTCCAAACTATGTGAGATCTCAATTTCAGTAGCTATCCCATCAAGGCTAATTCTACCATCTTCTTCTACCAGTGTCTAGATTTCAACCACAGTTTCTTCATTCATTGAGGTTGATGGTCAACCCTTTCTTGGCTTATCTTTGAGGTCTTCCAGACCTTCCTCAAAAGGCTTGATCCAGCTAAAAACTGTTATTTATGTGGAGCAACATTCCTATGAACTTGTTGTGAAGCTTCAATGATTTGGAAAGATGTCCACTTGAGTTTGTTAAAAATTTGATACTGGCTTTGACCTTATAATCATTTTTTTCCCATGACACAAAAAGCACCCTTTTTTAAAAAGGCAACCTAATGAGGCTAAGTCAAGAGTATTACGAGAGAACCAATCGCAGAGACATGTTTAGACATGTTTTATTTGGAATAAATCCATGCATGTGTGAATTGGAACCCTAGTAGCAATGCCTTTTGAGTTATTGTTCTATTTGTTCCAACAAAAGCCAGAGTTTGAGTTGAGGGCAGAGGAATGGGAAACAGTGCTTCAACAATGTTGAAGACTGATTATAGAAAAAGTCATCAGGACTTGCTTCATGGAAAGGAGGGAAAGGAAAAGCCAAAGACATTTCTGAAATTTCTAATTTGGGGACCTGGATGGATGGTGAAGCATTAGGCAGCTTATCTGTTGTGACCCTCCACTTTGTTCCATGTTCTATCTGCATGTTCTGTAATTGTGGGTGGATGATAAATGAATGAAGGCTCACAGCAGGAGGTGCACATGTGCTCTTTTTTTTTTTTTTTAAGTTTTTATTGTGAATTATGTGATAGTTTACATGGGAGAACATCAGCTTTACATTGATCCTATAGTATTTCATTTCATTGCAATGATTATAATCCCCTCCATGTGTTATCCAACACCCAAAGGGTACACCCCTCAAGCCTACCCCCCAGCCATCAGCACACAGCTCCTCTCCCCCCCTGAGTCTAGAGTCCCCAGCTGGCTCCATTTCTCCACGTCATCGTCTCTGCCTCCATCTCTCACATGTGTTCAAGGTGAGCAGAGTGAACTATTTTTTTCCCCACCTTGTCTTCTGGTTTTGGAAACTCAAGTTGTCTTTAGTACTCAAGGCTCAAAGCAGTGCATCTCAGTGATGCAGAGGAGTAGAGTACCTGGTCATCTTCTAACTGTGCTTGAGTCTTTTGGAGGAGGCAGCCTTTGGTGATCTGAGCCTCTAGTTGGTCTCAAACATTGTGCTAAGTGTCCAAATGAGTTGCCAGTGGACTGAAGAAAAGAAGAAACATTGTTGAGAATTGGAAGCTTTTGGAGGGAGTTGAAAACTCCGTCCAGAAGGATGAGTAGAAAGAGGGAACTGAGGGAAAACCACTGATACAGAGGTTTGAGTTTTGGTGTGTATGCAGTTGAAGTAGTGAGGCAGCTGATCCGACTACGGGGGAGTGTCTAGGCTTGCCTGGAACAGATCAAATCATCTGTGGATGGAACCTGGAGTCTTTGGAGTCACAGATTCTGACTGCTGAAAATTTGAAACAATAAATGTAGTTACCAAATTAAAACACCTTTAAACTGTGTCCTCTTAGCCTCCATAATGACATTTGTAAAAGGGGACCAATGATTAACTTCAGGAAAAGCAGTCTACATTTTTCTTGCTCCTCATAGTCCAAAAGTGGTTATGAGTTACTTGTTTTTGTCAGTTAGTAACACTATAAGACTACATACCTTGTAAATTACTAACGAGAGGCTAGACATGTGCTAACTTGGGTGAAGGGGAAGGCAATATGTAATAAGAGTGAGGTCAGCAAAAAATGGTGGAGGCAGGGGAAGAAAACACCGGAAGGGGTGCACAAGTTGAAGGCAACAGAGATAAATACTGGTCCACACAGTCCTGCAATAACAGTGATCTACGAGTGAATGCATGGAGAGGCATGCAGGCAGAATGAGTGTGGGAGGGAGAGTGAGACTACACCCAAGGCGTTTTGCAGGTTATTTCTACATGCGTATTTACCTATGCTGCAAATATATCCATGAATGGGATGGAGGATAAAGGGGACAAAGTTATGAAAACTTGTTAAACATAACCAAATACCTTGAGGGAATGAGTCACACAGGACCAAGTGTCTTGAGACACACCAAAGTCAGTTAACATAACATCGTCTACAAAGCCAATGATGTATACCCTCCTTTAGTAAGTAGCGATTGGGGTCTTAAAAGCTCGTGAGTGATGAGCTAAGGTGGAAAGAAGAGTAAAGATAATTGAAGACACATGAATGGACTAACAGACAATGTAAACATCAGCCTCCGCAACCCCGAGACCAGAAGAACTAGATGGTGCCTGGCGACCTGCTCTATAAGGGATCTCATTAGAAAGCCCTAGATAGAGTGGGAGAAAAATGTGGAACAAAAGTCAAAAGCATAACAAAGATCAGGCTTACTGGTGGGATAAAGTCAGATGGAAACCCTGAGACTATGTGGCCTGTAGTCACCCTTCAGGTCTAGAACTGAATTTACCTCTGTAACTCAATTTTCAAGCAAACAATAGACAGGCCTACAAGGAAAACAATAACACTAGGGAAGGATATACTTCTTAGATTAATCAACAATCTGAGATAAAAAAAAAGGTATTTCCCAAGGACAAAGTTCAGCCGGTTAGGAATGAAGAAGCTGTGGAAATGGGAAACACACGAAGTCGAACCAGCGATGCTACATTGTGGGGATTGTAATCAATGACATGAAATAAAATGTGTGTAAATTGTTGAATGAAAAACTGATCTGCTTTGTAAACTTTCACCCAATTCAGAATAAAACAGACTACTGTCTGCCTCTAGAGTCTCTCTTTAAATAAGAGATGCTTAAAAATGTTCACTCAGGAAATTAACTCTCTCAGCCCCTGGTTCTTGTCATCTTTGCTTCAGGCGCACATCCAAGATGGATCCCAGAAGAAAAAAGAGTTCCTTAGCTCCCAGACGCCATCTAGCACCTTGACCCAGATAACCGACTTCCAACATGGCTTTGAGCTCTTTGCTGAGCTACAGCTCTCTGATATGAAAAATATATTTGAGGAGGATGCTGACATAACTGGAGGTAAAGCTATACTATAAGCTTAGTCTCTGTGGCTTCTGCCAACCCCCACGCCCCCACCCCAACCTGGGATTCGACAAGCAAAGTGTCTCCTTGAAAACATATTTTTTCCTTTTATCATTATGTAACTATTGTAATTATATTGGAGGCTATTTGAGGTCTAGAAAAAGAAGACACCCAAATGTAACCACTGTTAGTATTTTGGAAAATTTTCTTCCCCCAACTTTCCTTTGTATGGGTTATTATCTATTGCTATGTAACAGTATTTCTACAAACATAGTGGCTTGAACAGCACAGGTTTATTATCTCCTCATATCTAGGGGTAGCAAGCCCAGGTTTAGCTTTATCTGGGCCTCTGTGGAGGATGTTAGAAGGCTGCAGTAAAGGTGTCAGCCAGGCTTGTGGTATCTTCTGAGACTGCCCATCCTCACTTGGGTTGTTGGCAGAATTTCTCCTTCACATGATGATGGCTCCTGTAGAGCTAACGCCCCCTCCTAGCCTGTCCCAGCCATTCTCTTAGCTTCTCCGCAAGCACTCTGGTTCAGGCACACATCCTCATTCATTTCCAGGCCTCCAGAAAGTTCTCTCCTGCCTGTACCGAATCCGTAACCCCCATCCCAGTGTTTTGAGAGTTATTATTGCATCATTTGGCTTGAAATGAATGAATTCTTTCCCATAGAGGTAAAGAGTAGGGGAGCTAGCCAGCCTTCACAAAGTGCGTTTCTTTCCAAAACACTGTATATTGATTTCCTTGTTATTCCAAAAAATATTTTATTCAACTGTGTAGAAGAAGAAATACATCAACAGGGCAGTGAACAATACAAACAGTTGCTTACACATCTGTGAAAGGACTGTATTCACACGCTGCATCCCAAAGGAGTTGGCTCATTAAACACTGCACCAAGGCTCCCAGCGCTCTCCCAAGAGCCAACAGCCCAGTGTTCTGGACTGTCATCTGACTCCTTTGCTAAGGCGCCTGCTCCATCTTATAACACAGAAGGACCATTAAGTGCCACTCAAAACTCATAAGCCTCTTGGCTATAGCTTTTTTTTCTAAGCAGGGCATGCTTTGTTCAAGCTTTCATTGGTTCTTTAATCGAGTAATACATAATACCAATGGCGCTCCAGCTCTGTGCTGGGTGTTTTCTGCTGAGCAGAGAGGAGGGTTAAAAGCATGACCTCTGGAACTGGATTGCTGGGGTTAGCATCTGGGGCCTCCAATTATATAGCTGTGTGACCTCGCACAAGTGGCCGCTTCTCTCTGTACCACAGCTCCCTTGTTCCTTGTTGTTGAGTGCCGTTGAGTCAGTTCTGACCCATAGCGACCCTGTATAGGGTTTCCGAGAAACAGCTGATGAGCTGAAAACACGGACCTTGCAGTCCAGCACATTAACCTGAAGCGCCACACCTTGCTCGTTGGTGATGGTGGTTATGTGCCGTGGAGTCGGTTCCGACTCATAGTGACCCTGTACAGGGTTTCCGAGGCTATATATCTTTCCGGGATCAGAAAACCTCATCTTTCTCCCATGGAGCAGTTGGTAGTTTTGAACTGCTGACCTTGCGGTGTGCAGCCCAATTTGTAACCACTACGCTACCAGAGCTCCTACACCTTGCTCATTGTTGTTGTTGTTGCTATGTGCCGTGGAGTCGGTTCCAACTCATAGCGACCCTGTACAGGGTTTCCGAGGCTGTAAATGTTTACGGGAGCAGAAAGCCTCATCTTTCTCCCGTGGAACAGCTGGTAGTTTCGAACTGCTGATCTTGCGACATGTTGCTCATTAGACATTAATAAAGCATAAGAATAGTGTTTGACAGACAAATACCATCCCATTATTCTAGTGCCCATGGAAATGCTCATGGGATGCACATTTGCTGAGCTGGGGACCCAGCAATGGATAAAACACACTCATCCCTACATTCTCAGAGATCACAGTCTAAAGAGGGAGACAGACAGACATACAGACAGACAGGTAAATTGTATATGTCAGGTAATGAGGAGTGGTCAGCAGGAACAGTGAAGATAGGTCGTGGGCCGGGCAGCCTCTTTAGGTAGTCCCTGTGGAGGAAGAGGTGGTGGCGGTGTGCCGTGGAGTCGGTTCCAGCTCATAATGACCATGCATAGGGCTTTCTGAGGCTGTAAATCTTTACAGGAACAGAAAGCCCCATCTTTCTCTCTTAGAACCACAGGTAGTTTTGAACTGCTGACATTGATGTTAGCTGCCCGACTCATAACCACTATGTTACCAGAGGGACATAACATTTGTGGGAAGGCCGTCCTGAGATCTGAGAGATCTGAGAGGTGGTCTTCAGGGTTCCAAATGTTTGCAGGGGTTTTAGAAGCACTTAACAAAGAAAGCAACAATGACTGAACAAGCCAGTGCTTATAAAATCAAATTTAGATAGGAACTATTGACCTGTTTGCAGAGAGATTCCCTTACAGCCACAACACTCAGCATGGTGAGAATATTTTATCCTTACCTTCTTCTCTCCTCATTTCCCCTCCAGCCAAAGTCTGCATTTTAATCATTGCCTTTAGAAGATGCACTTAACCTCTCCTGTATGTTTGAAATGATTGTTTCTTTACTGGTCATCATTTACTTTTTTTTTTTTTTTTTTTCTAATTTAAGGTTTTTATTGTGGATTGAGTGAAAGTTTACAGGGCACATCATCAGTTTCACATTCAACAATTCATATAACTTGTT
>NW_006414171.1:5840-6425 GCF_000296735.1 Chrysochloris asiatica | reverse complement strand
ACTACCAGCCGCTCCGCGGGAGAAAGATGAGGCTTTCTACTCCTGTAAAGATTTACACCCTCGGAAACCCTGTACAAGGTCGCTATGGGTCGGAAGCGACTCGAAGGCACTTAACAACAACATAAAGAATACCATAGAGAAATTGATGCATTTGAGTTATGGTGTTAAAGAATATTAAAAGTACCATGGATTACCAGAGATCAATTTCTGTTGGAAGAAGTACAGTCAGAATACTCCTTAGAAGCAAGGATGGCAAGACTTCCTCTCTCATATTATCAGGAAGGACCAGTCCCTGGAGAAAGACATCAATCATGTTTAGTAAAGTGGAGATTAATTGAAAAATATGAGGACCCACAACAAGATGGATTGGAACAGTAGCAGCAATGAGCTCAAGTGTAACAATAAACCTGAGGATGGTGCAGGACCAAGCAATGTTTCAGTCTGTTGCGCAGAAGGTCACTGAATTGGAACCAACTTGATGGCACTTAACAACAACACAATTAAAGCCAAACACACAAATCTGATGGCACAGCAATTTCACTCCTAAGTTTATACTCAACAGAAATTAGTCTATGTGTTCCCCAG
>NW_006414171.1:2910-3465 GCF_000296735.1 Chrysochloris asiatica | reverse complement strand
AAAAAAAAAAAAAAATTTTTTTTCAATCTTCCTCTAGTCGAGTTCTGATTATTGAGCCATCGAGGCTAGGTCAAAAGGGTATTATTGTCTGCAAGTTTGGGTGTTCATGTGCATCTCCCCTCACTTCATATAAACTGGATGCTTCACTTTCAGCTCTAGCCCTCTATGGTTATGACCTTGTTCATGGGCTCAAGTGTCCTCAGTTCTCACCACACTTTGGATCAACCAGCCCTTCCTCTTCTCACTCTCATCTCCAGGTCAACAGGATTCAATGCACTGTGGTTAAACTCAGCCCATTTCTTCATTGCTGCCTTTCCCCTCACCAGTAGACCAATGTGTTCACCAGCAAGCTTACATGTTTATTTGTGTATTCCTTTTGAGTTTCAGTCTTAGAGGGGAGTTTGTCCTGAAGGCATTCGATTGCTAGCCTTGATGTCTTCCTGGTGAAGAGGTTGCTTATTCTTGTAGTAGCCAGTCATGCTGACATTTTTGTTTTGGGTGTTGCCTGATGATCTTCCTTTGAAGATGTATCTTCTGTCACTGTAGCTGTTCCAG
>NW_006414171.1:0-638 GCF_000296735.1 Chrysochloris asiatica | reverse complement strand
ATCAGACATTGTTTTGTTCTGCTGTGCATGGGGTCGCTATGAGTCAGTTCCGACTCGATGGTACCTGACAACAACAACAACAACAACAACAATTTTATCCTGTAATCTACCTGACCTTCCCACCACCTGGATCTCTGTTCCTCTGTGTTTACCTTCTTTCATATTGAAATTGTTTTGATCATAGACTGACCTTCCAGATCCTCTGTTCTTATAATTTTATTCTGTTCTTGACTTTTCCATTTGTTGATTGAGTTCAGGGTGCTGCTGCATTGTACATCATTCTCTAGTTGTTGTCTGTTCTTGTTGGTTCTTAGTTCACAGAACTTCCTTTAGGATGTTTTTCATAGGAGGGTTGGCTTTGGCAAAATCCCTTAGCTTCTGTTTATCCTGGAATGTTTTGATTACATCATCATATTTGATTGACAGCTTTGCTAGGTAGAGGATTCTTGGGTGGCAGTTTTTTTCTTTCAGAGTTTCATATATGTCACCCCATTACCTTCTTGCCTGCATGGTTTCTGTTGAGAGATCCAAACGTAATCTGATTTGCTTGCCTTAGTATGTTACACTTCTCTTTTCCCTAGCTGCTTTCAGGATCCTGTCCTTATCTTTGGTTTTGGAGAGCTTGATTATTATATGTT
>NW_006414170.1:1637-4450 GCF_000296735.1 Chrysochloris asiatica | reverse complement strand
ATTTCTTTTTATTAAATTGACTCGGTATTCCTTTCATCTTCTTTTGCTGCTTTATGCATCATTCAATATTTTCCCCATAGAATCCTTCAATATTACATGTGGAGGTTTGAATTTTTTCCTCAGTTCTTTAAGCTTGAGAAATGCTGAGCATGTTTTTCCTTTTTTGTATTCTAACTCCAGGTCTCTGAACCTTTTGTTGTAATACTTGACTTTGTCTTCTCAAGTTGCCCTTTGAAATGTCTGTTCAGCATTTACTTCCTTGTTTCTTCCATTTGCTTTAACATCTCTACACTAGAGAGCAAGTTTTAGAGTCTCGCTGACATCTATTGTGGTCTTTTCCTTCTCTCTTGCCTTGTTAATGACTCCTGCTTTCTTCTGGTATGATGTTCTTGATGTCAACCCATAATTCCTGGCCTTCAGTCACTAATGTCTAATCTGTTCTTGAAATGATCTCTAAATTCAGGAGGGATATGTTCAACGTCACATGTTAGTTCTTGTGGACTTGTTTTAGTTTTCTTCAGCTTTAGCTTGAACTTGCATAAGAGTAACTGATGGTCTGTTCCATAGTCTGCTCCTGGTTTTGGTTGCTGATATGGATCTTTTCCACCATCTCTTCCCAAGCCCTGATATGGCACTGTGGGTAAAATGCACTGGACTGCAAAGTTCGTTTGAACCACATGGTCAGCGGTTCAAGCTCACCAGCTGCTCCTTGGAGACCCTATACAGGGTTGCTAGGGGCTGAAAACGACTCAACATCATTTAACAACAACTTCCCACAACAACAGTCAATTTGATCTGTGAATTCAGTCTGGTGAGGTACACGTGTACAGTCATCTTTAAATGCTGTTTAAAAAAGGTTATATGCAACTAAGTCATTGGTCTTGTAAAATTTTATCGTATGATGTCTAGCATTGCTTCTATCACTAAGGCCACATTTTCCATCTACTGATCCTTCCTCTTTGCTCCCAACCTTTGCATTCCAATCACCAGTAATTATCAATACATCCTTATTGCATGTCTGATCAATTTCAGATTGAAGTTGACAGACTTCTTCGATTTCATCATTCCTGGCTTTGGTTGTTGGTGAGTAAATTTGAATAATAGTGGTATTAACTGGTAGCCCTTATGTTGTTAAGTGCCACTGAGTCGGTTCAAACCCATAGCTACCCTATATAGATTTTCCAAGGAGTGGCTGGTGAGCTTGAACTAACTACCTTGAAGTTCAAACGGCTTTGCAGTCTGGCACAGTAACCCACAGCGCCACACCAAGACTCCGGTAGTCCTTATAGGCGTATGGATATTATCCTATCACAGACAGCATTATGTTTTAAGACAGATTTAGAAATGTTCTTTTGGATGAGGACAGCTACGCCATCCTCCTTGTCTTTCCCAGTATAGTAAACCATATGATTGTCAGACTCAAAATGACAAATATCAGTCCATTTCAGCTCATTAATGCCTATGATACTTATCTTTATGCATTCCATTTCATTTGACAGTTTCCCACTTTCCTAGATTCATACTTTGCACATTCCATGTTCTGATTATTAATGGATGTTTACAATTGTTTTCATTTTGAGTTGTACACCATCAGTAAATAAAAGTCCTGAAAGCTTTACTCCATTTGTGTCATCATGATCAACTCTATTTTGAGTAGAGAGCTCTTCCCCAGTTGTATTTTGAGTGCCTTCCAACCAGAGGGACTTATCTTTTAGAATTGTATCTGACAATATTCCGGTGTTATCATGTTTCAATATTCAACGATGTGGTGTTGACAAGTGTTTCCATGCTACTCATAAGGGTTTTCTATGGTTACACATTCAGAAGTAGTCTGTCTCTCCTTCTTTACAGTATTAATCTGAAAGCTTGGTTGAAATGGGCCCTCCATGGGTGTACTCTGGTGGCACTTAATTTACCAGTGGCACAGCTTCCAGTATCACAGCAACATGCAAGCCACCACACTATAACAAACTGACAGATGAGTGGTGACCACTTTCTAGAAGAGATGTTAATTCTGGAAGGATAGATAAGGTAACATGAGAATTTGCAAACTACATTATTCTTTTAGAGTAGTCCACACCTTTTAAAAGCCAAAAATCATCAACTACACTGGAAGGTGGATTATCCTCAACACATAAAAATAATGGGTTCCAACAGGATTATAGGCCACTTCTCCATCAATAAATTCAATTGGGAGGGGGTTTCAAAGCACTTTATTACGTTTTTTAAGGGTCAGGGCAATGTGGTCCGATGAGCACAGTCCGGCTGGGATCTACTGGACTTCTCAGCCACTGAAAAGACTAAATTCAAATTTGAAGTGGTTCATCAAGGCATTGCTAAATAAACACAGACCACAAAGCCTTGGACTACAAGTTAGGGAGTGGCTTCATTCAGCACTGACAACTATGGAGAGAAAATAATTTAAATCTCATTATATTTCAGCTCCTTTAAGGGCCAAATGGACATATTTGCACTTCCTTCCTCAAAGAGATGTTTTAAAGGTAAATGCACCTGAAGACATTTTTTTTTTGCAGTTGATTTTGCCTAGCCATGTACTTTTTTTTTTCCTTCTTTTATCCACATATTTATTTATTTAAATTTAAAGTTTTTATTGTGGATTGAGTGAACGTTTACAGGGCACATCGTCAGTTTCACATTCAACCATTCATATAACTTGTTTCATTACATTGATTACAATCCCCTCCATATACCATGAGCTAAAAAGTATTTCTCTCTAGCCACTTTAGTTTTTTAAAAAATACACAGATAAAAAAACCCACTCAGACATATATAATAATTTACATCTCCAAAGG
>NW_006414170.1:0-520 GCF_000296735.1 Chrysochloris asiatica | reverse complement strand
TTTTCACTTTACTTCCTGAGAAGTTTCAAGATACCACTGTTGGTCGTTTTGATGTAACTTAGGATTTAATTTTTCGGCCTATTTCCTCTTTTGTCTGCTTGTCCCGCTCCACAATCCCCGTTCAGGTCTTTTTTCTAGTTGGAAACAGTTCAGGACCGCGTGTGGCTGTTTGGTTTTAATAGGAAACTGTCTCTTTAAATTTCGAGGAGATCTGTGCACATGCGTAATAGAACCCTCCGAGGGTGGGGCTGGGATGCCCACTAGCTCAGGCACCCCTATAGTCACTAAAATGGAGGTGCTCAGACAGCAAGGGATCAATGAACAGATACCAAAAGAAAAGAATGTCCACATCTTTATCTCAGTGGTTCTGCCAGGTGTCTGTAGCCTCTACAATCCTTCCCCCGTGTGGTCTCACCTAAGATGGCGGCTCCTGGAGCAGCCGAGCCTCCCAGACTAGAAAGCAATAGATTTCTTGCTTCTGCCACAAATTCCCCCAGCTGTGAGCCTTCCAACCTTCTAA
>NW_006414169.1:5718-6183 GCF_000296735.1 Chrysochloris asiatica | reverse complement strand
TTAGCTGTTTCTGAAGACCATTTCATATGCTTTTCATAGGAAGTGAGATTTCAGATTCACAAAAAGCAATTCAATTCGCAAGTGAAATCAGTAGGCTTCTAAGCAAAAAGGCTATAAACCTTAATTGTGCTACACACCAGCAATCTTGAAACACTGTTTCTTGGGTTACTTACAGAAAAAATATCTGTTTGAAAATGAAAGCCTCCATGAATTTGCTTGCTAAGTGATGAATAGTAAGAACTGTTGAAAGGACAAAGGAATCAATTGGGGAAGCTATTTCATGTATAGGTATGAAAACAAAACTTGTATTACACTAAACACAACGTTTCGTTCAGGATTTCATAACCTAGGAAACTATTTTCTTGCTGTATTTGCAAGGTTGAACACAATCACATTGTAAAGAGTTTTACTACCTAATGAACTTCTTAGATGTTTTTGAAAGCTCACATTTGCCAGTTTCTTCGT
>NW_006414169.1:3421-5035 GCF_000296735.1 Chrysochloris asiatica | reverse complement strand
TTAAACACTGTTTCTTGGTTAACTTATAGGAAAACTATCTTTTGAAAATGAAAGCCTCCATGAATTTGCTTTCTAAGTGATGAATAGTAAGAACTGTTGAAAGAGACAAAGAATCAATTGGGGAAGCTATTTCACGTATAGGAATGAAAACAAAACTTGTATTACACTAAACAGAACGTTTTGTTCAGGATTTCATGATCTAGGAAACTACTTTCTTGGTGTACTGGCAAGGTAGAACACATTCATGTTTTGAAGTGTTTTGTTACCCAAGGAATTTTTTAGATGTTTTTGAAAGCTCACATTTGCCAGTTTCTTGGTGTTACCATGATTCTCTCCGTTTTAAGCTTCTTAGCAGTTTCTGAAGATCATTTCATAAGCTTTTCATAGGAAGCGAGATGTCAGATTTACAAAAACAATTCAATTCGCAAGTGAAATCATTAGGCTTCTTAGCAAAAAGGCTATAAACCTTAATTGTGCTACACACCAGGAATCTTGAAACACTGTTTCTTGGTTTACTTACAGGAAAACTATCTGTTTGGAAATGACAGCCTCCATGAAATTGCTTGCTAAGTCATGAATAGTAAGAAATGTTCAAAGAGACAAAGGAAACATTTGGGGAGGCTATTTCACGTATAGGAATGAAAACAAAACTTGTATTACACTAAATAGAACATTGCATTCAGGATTTCATGATCTAGGAAACTATTTTCTTGCTGTATTGGCAAGGTAGAACAAATACACATTGTAAAGAGTTTTAATACCTGATGAACGTCTTAGATGTTTTTGAAAGTTCACATTTGCCAGTTTCTTCGTGTTACCTTGAATCTATCAGTTTTAAGCTTCTGAGCTGTTTCTGAAGACCATTTCTTATGCTCTTCATAGGAAGCGAGATTTCAGTTTCACAAAAATCAATTCAATTTGCAAGTGAAATCAGGAGGCTTCTTAGAAAGAAGGCTATAAACCTTAATTGTGATACACTGCAGAAATCTTGAAACACTGTTTCTTGGTTTACTTATTAGAAAACTATCTGTTTGAAAATGAAAGCCTCCATGAATTTGCTTGCTACGTGATGAATAGTAAGAACTTTTGAAAGAGAAAAAGGAATCAATTTGGGAAACAATTACACGTATAGGAATGAAAACAAAACTTGTATTACACTAAACAGAAAGTTTTGTTCAGGATTTCATAATCTAGGAAACTATTTTCTTGCTGTATTGGCAAGGTAGAGCACTTTCACATTGTAAAGAGTTTTACTACCTAAAGAACCTCTTAGATGTTTTTGAAAACTCACATTTGCCAGTTTCTTCGTGTTACCATTAATCTATCAATTGTAAGCTTCCGAGCTGTTTCTGAAGACCATTTCTTATGCTTTTCATAGGAAGCGAGATTTCAGTTTCACAAAAAGCAATTCAATTCGCAAGTGAAATCCATAGGCTTTTTAGCAGGAAGACTATAAACCTTAATTGAGTTACACAGCAGGAATCTTTAAACACTGTTTCTTGGGTAACTTATAGGAAAACTATCTGTTTGAAAATGACAGCCTCCATGAATTTGCTTGCTAAGTGATGAATAGTAGGAACTGTTGAAAGAGACAAATAATCAATTGGGGAAGCT
>NW_006414169.1:920-2404 GCF_000296735.1 Chrysochloris asiatica | reverse complement strand
TGAATAGTAAGAACTGTTGAAAGAGAAAAAGGGATCCATTGGGGAAGCTATTTCATGTATAGGAATGAAAACAAAACTTGTATTACACTAAACACAACGTTTCGTTCAGGATTTCATGATCTAGGAAACGATTTTCTTGCTGTACTGACAAGTAGAACACATTCATGTTTTAGAGAGTTTTATTACCCAAGGAACCTCTTAGATGTTTTTGAAAGCTCACATTTGCCAGTTTCTTTGTTATCCTGAATCTCTCCGATTTAAGCTTCTTAGCTGTTTCTGAAGACCATTTCATGTGCTTTTCATAGGAAGTGAAATTTCGGTTTCACAAAATGCAATTCAATTCGCAAGTGAAATCGGTAGGCTTCTTAGCAAATAGTCTATAAATCTTAATTGTGCTACATACCAGGAATCTTTAAACACTGGCAGGATAGTGCAAGATTTCCATAATCAGAGTTCTTTCTACATGACAGATGTGTTCTACATGTCCATATGCTGAGAGCTACCTACATGGCTTATCAGTCCATAATATCCATGCACAGAGAGTTAGCTACATTTCAGATGAGTCCAAAATGTCCATATACAGAAAGCTAGCAAAATAGCATGGTAGTACAACATTTCCCTATACAGAGTTCTAGCTACAAGGCAGATGAGTCTAACTTGTCTATATACAAAAATCTAGCTACATGGCAAGGTACTGCAACATGTCCATATACAGGGTATTAGCTACAAAGCAGATGAGTCCAACTTCTCTATATACAGAGAGCTAGCTACATGGCAGACAAGTCCAATATGTTTATATACAGTGAGCTAGTACATGGCAGGGTAATACAACATTTCCATATACAGATTTCTAGCTACAAGGCAGATGAATCCAACTTGTCTATGTGCAGAGAGAGAGCTACATGGCAGACTTGTGCAACATGTCCATGTACAGGGTACAAGCTACCTGGCTGAAGAGTCCAACAAGTCCATATACTGAGAGTAAACTACATGGCAGACAAGCCCAATATGTTCATATGCAGAGAGCAAAGTTCTTGGCCAATCAGTCTATCCTAACCATGTACAGAGAGCTAGCTACCTGGCAGACAGTTCCAAAATGTCTATAAAGAGAGAGCTAGCTTCATAGTAGGGTAGTGCAACATTTCCATATCTAGAGTTTTAGCTACAAGGCAAATGAGTCCAACTTGTCTATATACAGAGACCTAGCTACATGGCAGGGTAGTGTAACATTTCCATATACAGAGTTCTATATACAAGGCAGATGAGTCCAACTTGTCTATATACAGTGAGTTAGCTACATGACTGAATAGTGTAACAAGTCCATATACAGGGTACTAGATACACGGCAGTTGAATCCAACATGTCCATACACTGAGAGCTAGCTACATGTCACACAAGTCCAATATGTTCATATACAGAGAGTTAGATAAATGGCAGTGTAGTGCAGGATTCCCATATACAGAGTTCAAGCTACAAGGCAGATA
>NW_006414169.1:0-516 GCF_000296735.1 Chrysochloris asiatica | reverse complement strand
ACATGGGAGACAAGTCCAATATGTTCATATACACAAAGCTACCAATTTGGCAGACCAGTCCAACATATCCATGTACAGAGAGCTAGCTACATGGCAGACGAGTACAACTTGTCTATATAGAGAGACCTAGCTAGCTGGCAGGGTACTGTAACAATTCCATATACAGAGTTCTAGCTACAACGCAGAAGAGTCCAACTTGTCTATATACAGAGAGCTAGCAATATGGCAGAATAGTGCAACATGTCCATATACAGGGTACTAGCTAAAAGGCAGATGAGTCGAACTTGTCCATGTTAGGAGTGTTAGCTACATGGCAGACAATTCCAATGTGTTCATATACACACAGCTACATTCTTGGTACAACAGTCTATCATATCCATGTACACAGAGCTAGCTACATGGCATACGAGTCCAAAATGTCCATATAAAGAGAGCTAGCTATATGGCAGGGTAGTGCATCATTTCCTTATACAAGATTCCAGCTACAAGGCAGATGAGTCCAATTGTCTATATACA
>NW_006414168.1:5912-6483 GCF_000296735.1 Chrysochloris asiatica | reverse complement strand
TTGTCTAGATGGGTCTGGTGAAAGGAGATGGGGATAAGATTCGTAAGATTCAATAGTGAATAGCTGTTATCATGACTAATCGCGACTGTCACACTTGTAAAGATAGAAGTTTTGTAGCAAAAAAAGGGGAGTGGTTAATCTTACAGTCCAGAAATAGAGGACCCTTGGACCATTAAGAGAGAAGCGCACAAGAAGAGTGCGGAACCTTATCGAGAGAAGCAGCAGTGTCAGAGATGGAGGCAGAGACGGGGGCATGGAGAGGGGGAGCGGCTGAGGACTCTGGATTCATGGACTAAGAAGAGAAGGACTAAGAACTGGTGGCCAGGAGCAGACTTTCAAAATGTGCCCTTTGGAGATGTAAATTATTATATATGCCTGAGTGAGTTTTTTGTTTGTGTATTTTTTAAAAAGCTAAAGTGGATAGAGAGAAATATTTTTAACTCATGGCATATGGAAGGGATTATTATAATCAATGTAATGAAACGAGTTATATGAATGGTTGCATGTGAAACTGATGATGTGCCCTGTAAACAAACTTTCACTCAATCCACAATAAAAACCTTAAATTAAA